>NW_019524849.1:132156-200243 GCF_002814215.2 Seriola lalandi dorsalis | reverse complement strand
GCCTGTGTCTCTCTCTGCCTGTCTCTCTCTCTCTCTCTGCCTGTGTCTCTCTCTGCCTGTCTCTCTCTCTCTGCCTGTCTCTCTCACTCTGGCTGTCTCTCTCTCTCTTTCTCTCTCTCTGTCTGTCTCTCTCTTAACCTCGATGTAAAATGTCATGAGGTCATGGAAAGATGTGAAGGAGAATTCATAAGGACTTAGGAAAAGACAATCGCAGGTGCAGGGAATGCAACTGCACTTATACTAAGCTTTTCTTTAAACTAACTTTATTTATAATACTTGGGCAACACTCCTTTCCCCAACCAAAACACAATGCAAACAGGATTGAATTGATGAAATAATGTGAAAGAAAAATACAAAGAGAGAAAGTTGAGCCATTAAAGTAATAATTAAATAGAAATAAGAAACTGTGTAAGGGATCAGAATAAATTATATTCAGACATAAATATTGTAGTTTCCTGGCATAGGCGCTTTTGACATTTCTATATAATTGTTAAGTAGAGAAAATTCATTTTTAGTGATTTCCACAGTGGGAGGGGACTTTGTAAAACAACATTTATGCATTGGTTATAGTATTTTGCTATGATGATGATATTGTTCACTATAAATTCAATATGCTTGTTCTTCATGATGACTCCTAACTGGACAGATGGATTTGGGGTTCAGACGATCAGACAAGGATTTCCAATCCAAGTTTTGATTTGTGTCACAAACATAAAACAGGTGCTATGTTCTTTCTACATTTACGTGTGTCTGCTGAGGTGAAACCTCAGTGGTGCATCACTCCTTTCCTTATCATTTAGAGAATTCAACCAGCTCTTATCATTGCTGCTGCTTAGACACTTCTGCGTCATTTCACTCAGCTAGAAACCTTCCTAAGCAAAATAGAGCGCAGCCCTGGACTGTTCAACTTTTCACAGGTCAGACTCTCATAATTCCAGTAACTCTGATGTGACTTGAAGGCAGCGTTAGGTGATGTGTGATTGTGTTACAGATGCAGTCTGAAATAAGAGGAGTCGGAGTGAAATTATTGATCAGCTGGTCAATAACTGTCCCTCTCTCTCCCCCTCCCTCTCTCTCTCTCTGTAGCCTCGGAGGTCCTCCACGATCAGAACACTGTGCGATTGGCTGAGAGGAGGGAGAGGCGGACCGACTGGGTGATGAACCAGTGGGAGAACAGGAACGGTCGAGTAGGGGAGCTGATCGACCTATTGGAGCGTCTACAGCTGTTCCGCCCCCGTGACGTCATCCTGGGCTGTGGGTTCACCTCTGATGACCTCTGACCTTAGACCTCTGGTGACTTCTGAGTCAGGACTTAATAAAACTCCTCTCTGTCTGCAGGGATGCCCAGTATGATGCCTTTCTCCTCTCTCCCTCCTCCTCCTCCACCTGCTCCTATTGCTCATCGTCCTCACGTCTCTCTCCCTCAGTTCGACCCCCCTCCCAAATCCTCGGAGGCCCCGCCCACATTGAGCACCTGTAAACTGACCACAAAAGGTAACACACACACACAGGTGTTTGTTTTTAGGATCAGCAGTGCAGCAGTTAGGGTGTGTGTCAGTGTGTGTCAGTGTGTTTCACTGTCCTACAGTTCCTACAGTGTCCTACAGTGGTCTCTCTCTCAAGAGGAGGTCTGTACTGGATTTAAGAGACCCTCATTAACTAAAGACTGATGTTCACCTGCTACGTGTTACGTTCACTGCACTGACGTCAGGTGGTGACTTCTTTTTCTGTTCTTTTTTTCAGTAGATACAGGAGGAGGAAAACCGCTACCCAGACCTGCTCCACCCCCCTCCAGTCTGCAGTCTGGCCTCCACCAACCCCCCCAGGTCTCACACACACAAACACATTTGAGCCGCGTTTCGAACTTTTAGTTCCAGGTACTTTTCTTCAGGAACTAAAAGTTTGCTGTGGCCCATTGTTGTCTGCGTTTCCACTGCGGCCTAAAGTCCCAGGAAGATTATGCAAAATTATTACTTGACATTACATTATTCACAGCACTTTGAGGACATGACATGAAACAAAATTCGGGACAAATTGCGTCCCGTATATATTCAATACAGGACACAGCATTTTATTTTCAAATATGTGACGATCCCGTATTATACGTGATGGGTGGCAACCCTAGCCACTCCGGTTGTTGTGGTCCTTTATTTTTTTGAAGTCCTGTTTCAGTTTTCATTACCTTCTCCCGGACCCGTTTTGCAGTGTGGAAAATGTGTTTGCTTGCTCAGTGCTCACTCGCTCACTCACTCACTGCAGACTTTTAAACATCGCGGGTGAAATAAAATGCAGCAAGCACTCAACCAATCAGAAATGTTCAGCACTGCAGACCACACCCCCAAAGTTCCTGAACCTTTGGAAAGCACTACCCCCCAACCAGGTACCTTTTTTGGGGTTTGATCAATTACCCTGGAACTAAATTTAGACCCCGGTTCCTGCGGTGGAAACGCGCATAGTTCCCTTAGAGATTCGTGGTTCCTGGGGAAAGTTCCTGCGATAGAAACGCGGCTTTGGTTACTAACCACTAACCTAAATAGGGCTCACACACACTCATACAACATGATGCTAATAATAATTATAATGATGATAATGTCATCCCTCAGCCCTCCCAGGTGGCGACAGGCGGGGTGATGTGCTGGTCGTATGAAGAGGTGCATGCTGGGACACATGGGTTCTCCCCCTCCCTGCAGGTGGGAGAGGGGGGGTTTGGAGTCGTGTACAGAGCGACTCTGAAAAACACAGACTGTGCCGTAAAGAGACTAAAACAGGTCAGCCAATCACAACACAGATCGCACGTGACTCATTTTGACAAGGTCCAGTCTGAGGGACGGAGCCTCCAACGCGATCCTGAGATGAATCTGGGGGTTCACAGGGTGATAAATGTCAGGGTGTTACACCTGTATGTAAGGTGTAAGGTACAGACGCACCAATCTGACCCACATGACCAGAATCCGTGTCAATACTCATTAATGAGCTCAGGTATGAGGCGGCCTCCAGAACAGTGAGGGGTTATGTGGTCTCTTCGTCCTGTCTGTCAGACACTGGTTTATGATATCTCTGATTTCCTGCTGTCAACAGTTTATTATTATAAAGGTGTTGCTGGTGTGTCCAGGTGTGATCCCTGTATAGATAACAGGTTTTAATGTGAGCTCAGGTTCTGTCAGCACAGTCTGTATTTACTTCTGTGATGGAGGGTTACGTCCCCAGTTCCTCAGTTACCTCTGGAGGGACACGCCCACACTCCCTCAGTTAGGGACACACCCCCTCTCCTTCAGTTACCTCTGTGATGGAGGGACACGCCCTCACTCACAGTTATCTCTGGAGGGACACGCCCCTCTGGAGGGACACGCCCCCACACAGTTATTGCAGCAGGAGGGGCGGAGACAGACAGACTCAGGTTCTGAAACCTGCCAGCGAGCAGGTTAGCTTCACTTGTTGTTGATGTTGAGGTTGAGGTTATTGTTGTTGTTGTTATTGTTGTTGTTGTTGTTGTTTTGTTGTGTTGTTGTTGATTTTGTTTTTTGTTGTTATTGATGTTGTTGTTGATGTTTTGTTGTTGCTGCTGATGTCTTTTTTTTTCTTTTTTTTGTGTTGATGTTGCTGATGTCATTGTTGTGTTGTTGATGTTGTTGCTGATGTCGTTATGTTGTTGTAGGACTGTCTGATGGACTGGACTCTGCTGAAGGAGAGTTTCCAGACTGAAGTAGAGAAACTGTCAAAGTAAGTGAATCACTAATGTTTGACATTTGAACACTGAACTGTAAAAACAGAGGAAGCTGTCGCAGCTCATTATCTCAGCTTTAATGATCGGAGCTCGTCTGCTTCTCCTTCAGGTTCAGACACCCCAACATTGTGGACCTGCTGGGCTTCAGTGAGGGAGGGGGGTCAGTGTGTCTGATCTACAGCTACATGGACAACAGATCACTGGAGGACCAGCTGCAAAACGTAACACACACACAACACACACACACAAAATGTAATATACACACAATGAAACACACACACAATGCACACACTACTGATTACTGCTCCTCCAGGCTTGTTTGTTTGTTTGGTCTATTGTTTGTTTGTTTTTTTGTTTGATTGTTTGCTTCAAAGAAAAAGAGAGAAAATTGTAAACTGTATAAACAACAACAGAGAGAGACAAACGCGCAGAAAGACAAAGACATACAACACCACACATTCTGATGTGATGTAATATCTGTTTATATTAATATTTGTCTGTATGTGTGTGTGTGTGTGTTGTCAGGAGTGTGCGCTCTTCTCCTGGTCTCGGAGAGTAAATGCTCTTGAAGACGTATCAAAGGCTCTGCAGTTCCTCCACACACCCCCCGGCAGACACCCACCACTCATCCACGGAGACGTCAAGAGGTGAACGTGACATCACACCGCATCACATAACATCACACCACATCATATGACATCACACTTAATCACATGACATATGACATCACATGACATCACACCACAACACATGACATCACACTTCATGACATCACACTGAGCTATGTGATGTGGATTGGTTCAGAATGTCTATTTTGTAAACGGAGCTGTTGTCTTCACAGGTGTTTTACCTGTGACTCAGAGAGACCAGAGTCCTGGCAGCTGCTCTGACTCTCGACTGTAACTGCTGCTATAGTTTACAGACCTCTATAACTCTTCTGTCTGCAGCAACACCTGAATGCTCTGTGTCTGTGCCCTCAGTTCAAACATCCTGTTGGACCGTCACCTGGTGGCGAAGCTGGCGGACTTTGGTTTGGCTCGGTGTGCGTCTCGTGGCTCGTCTGGACGCTCGGCAGCTCAGACCGCATCTGTCGGTAAAACAGAGACAGTAAGAGGAACACTAGCATACCTGCCTGATGAGTACGTGAGGAACAAAGAGCTGGGCACCGCTGTGGACGTCTACAGCTTTGGAGTGGTGAGACACCGTAGGGGCTGAAGGGGAGTGTAGTTAGTTTACGAAAGACCTGTGATCTATAGATGGGAGTCAGCTGATGGTCAGGTCTGAAAAGAAAACTGAAAAGTGAACTGTACAGAGATAACTATCAGGCTTATTTATCAGCTGTTTACTCCATCAGCTGTTTTCTCCATATCAACATATCACTGATCCAGGCGCATGGTTCAAAAAGGGTTTTACTTAATCTCTCAATTATTCATGGAAGCGCTTCCACCTTGGTGGATTGCTATTATAACAACGCAGTGTTTCACACAGAGTTAGATTCTGTTTGCAGTCAGTTGATTACATATTGTGACTGACCAGTGAGCTCAATCCTGACACAGGCAGCAACAGCTCTGTGTGAGGGGCAAAGAAGGTCTGAGTGAATCACTGCGCTGCGCACAGCTCTACAGAGAAGTAACAGCACAAATCACAACATTAGAAATATTTTATATGATGAGAAGTGTGAATAAATCTTCGGTTCATTATGAAACTGTGGTGGACAAATTTAGGTGATGAATGGGAAAAACTGTGGCGGATTTACCAGGTAGTAAGAAAGAACACTCTGCAGAGCCTTGTGAAAGAGACGTTGTACAACACACAACATGTGACAAAGAAGTTTTGACCTTCTGAGGCTGTATTCTAATGTTCTACCTGACTAATCCCAACAACTAAAAACATTTTCAGCTCACTCTGCTTGAGCGTAACAGCATGAGTGTATGAGTGGCACATATTACTCTCTTGATAATGCTCCTTAAAATAACAGTGAAATTCTGCATCACTGACTTAAGAACAGGTCTTTGCTGGTTAATCGTGCAAACACTTTCTATTGTCTCAAGATAGCAATGCACCAACGATGAGACTGAAACCACTGATGAAAAGTGTGTGTGTGTCTGTGTGTGTCTGTGTCTGTGTGTGTGTGTGTGTGTGTGTGTGTGTGTGTGTTTCAGGTGTTGTTGGAGGTGCTGACTGGTCGTCGAGCTCTGGAGAAAGACAGGAAGTCAGGAGAGAGATACCTGGTCAGAACACACATACACACACGTTTACGGTTTACCTGTTACCAGGTGCAGATACAATGTGACTACACAATGTGTCCAATATTAAAATATTCATGTTCAAATGTTCCTGTGCAAATGTTTGATTCAAATGTAGTTCTGCTTGTGGTTGTGGTCGTGGTTGTGGTTGTGGTTGTGGTTGTGGTTGTGGTGGTGCAGAAAGACCTGGTGGAGGAGGTGGAGGACAGTCCGACTGGTTCGTCTGAAGCGTCCTGGAAGAAACAGCTGGACCACCGGCTGATGAAAGGTCAGTGTTTTTGTGTTTTCATCACGTGTGAGCTGTCTCCTGCCTGTTGTCTGCAGCTGCTGCTGTATAACTGCTGTGTCTTCAGGGGGCGCTGCAGAGCCTGCTGGCTGTATGAAGATGGTGGCTCTAGCCTGCAGCTGTTTGGACAAGAAGAGGAAGAAGAGACCGGCCATGACCGAGGTCAGAGACAGTGCTGCTTGGTTTAAAGTGTTTCTGTGTGCAGACCTTCATCTGTCTGTGCTGAGTCTGAGTTGCTGCTCTAGCGCCGCCCTCAGGACAGATTTTACATTTGTACCTTCATCATATGAAACTCTGTGTCTGCCCGGGTCCTCAGGCTTTAGCCCACTCTGAGGCTGCAGGCAGAAATCAGTGATTCAGTCAAAGTGAAATCTCATGTTCCATTATTATTTTTGTTAATACTGTCACTCACTCACTCACTCACTCATTCACTCATTCACATTAGTAGATGAGTATTATAGGACCCTGGTGGACTGTGGTGTTCCTCATGGCTCCTGTTTGGGTCTTCCTCACCTGTGTGTTTTATGTTTTCCACTCAGGTGTTTGAAAAACTTCTGGACATCCACAACATGGTGAGGATGACCTGCTCCTCCTCCCCCCTCCATCACCCTCCTCCACCTCATCTTCATCCCCCCTCCCAGTCCTTCCCTCGACCCCCCAGCTCCCTGGACTCCAGTGTGGGAGCTCTGTCCAACCAGATGTCTAAACTGGGACCACTCGAATACACCTACCAGTCCTCTTCGTCTTCCTCCTGTGCCCTCACCCTTCCCCACCCCCTCCACTCCTCCTCCTCATTCGCAGGCCCATGTGAAACTGATGAGAGTCGAGGTTTCTCCCAGTACCACCTTCGCTCCCAGTCAAGCTCAAATGGGGCCAGCTCCAAGGCTCTGTCCCCATCCACTAGAGATCCCTGTCCAACTGGGCCCACAGAGTCCCAGTTCAGCAAGCCTTCTGTCCCCACTGAGGACCAGTACAACTTTCCTCCTCAGCCCAGCTCCAGTAACAGACCAAGGGCCGGGGCCGTCACAGGACCAGACACCACAGCAGGGGCCACAGCAGGTCTCTACAGTGTCTCAGAATGCCTCTCTCCCGTGGGGTCCCTGCAGTCATTGTCCCTGGGGCCCGCAGGTAGGTTCGCGGCTCCACAGACCATCAGGAGTTAGTTGGTTTAAACAAAAGAGTCATAGGCGAACATCAAACATGGCCGTGCTCTGTAGACCAGACCAGGTTCACTCAGGACCTGGATCACTGTGAATTCTCCTACTGCAACAATCAGTATTTAGTTAATCCAATAAGTGACCAGTATGAAGAGTAAAGGTTAAAAACCAGTGGATGTGATTTCTTGTCTTTGTGCAGTCGACATTAATCCAAGTAAACAGCGTTTCCTGGAGAAGAAGACTCTGTATGAGGAGGGACGGATCCAGACTCCAGAGCTGCTGTCATCACACGACCTCTGTACGTCAAACACTCACGTTTATCTCAGTTTATCTGAAATACATATATTAATATATGTAACTAATGTTGTTTCTCTGTTTTATCATCTCATATTTAGTCTTCATCTCAGTTTATCTTGTCCTGTCGTCATCAGTTTTCATCTCATTTCATCCAGATATCAGATGTTTGTTCATCTCATGTTTCCTCTCTTCATCTTTGTTTTCCATCATCACACTCCTCATTTTATGTCTCACTTCATCAGCTCAGCACAGACTCCAGTCATCCACTGACCCCATGTTGTATCTCACATCTCGTTCTGTCTCATCTCATTTGTTCTCATCTCTCATCAGTGTTTCAGTCATTCAGTTGAATTCACCTTTATTTCTACAGCTCCACATCCTCAGACATAATGTGAAGGCCCTTCACAGAGTCAGGTCCAGACCTTCACTTATTGTGGAGAGTAAGTCTAGGAACCACAGTGTGTCAGCATTTAGAGAGCTGATAGTAAAGAGTTGCAGTAGTCCAGTCTAGACTAGTTTTTCAGCTTCCTTTAGAGATTTTCACAATAATGGTCAGGTGGAAGAAGGCTGTCCTAGAGACTTGTTTTATGTTTGAAGTAAAGGACATGTCCTGGTCAACAATGACCCCAAGGTTTCTGACTGTAGCACTGGAGGTCATGCGAATGTTAAAATGATCAGAACCTTGTGGAAAAGAGTCATTGTTAACATGAACAAACTGGAATCTGTCAAACAAGTCTGACTTTAACCAGTCTGGTTCCTTTAATGCCAATGACATGTTTTAGTCTCTGTAATAAGATCCTGTGATCAATGGTGTCAATGCAGCACTAAGAGGTTATAGAGGTTATATATAGAGATAAACAGTATCTCATTTAATCTTATCCATCTCATGTGAGCTCATTTTATTCATCATGTCATTACTTCTTGTCTCCTCTCATGTCTCCATCTCACTCCACCTCATCTCATGCCTCAAATCTGATTTCTCATCTCATCTTGTTGGTTGTATCTCTTCATGGTCATATTTAGTTCTGGCTCAGTGTATGATGTCATCGTGTGTCATTAGACGGAGGGCAGAGCTCTGCAGAGTCCAGAGGACCAGAGGAGAGCGATGAGCTGGATTATCTTCCTGCCAAACACAACTAGCAGAGAGGTCACCTGAGGTCACGTTCCTTCCCAGAACCAACACACAGCTGTGAACTCAGAATCACCTGCTGATGTCGACCTGCAAGTGGTGCTGTTTCACAGAGTTCACACATCTGTTGAATCCATTAACTCCTCACCATAGTCATCTATGGGCTCATGTCAGGGTCAAAAAGGCTCTGAGTCTGTAAAGGGATGTTACTAAAGATTCCACAGTCTGTGTGAACCTGTGAAATAAATCTGATTTCTTCATGTGGAGAAAAGAGATTATGAACAGGCGAGATCAGTGGTGAGCTTACACACACACACACACTGTGATAGATGAAGAGCTTTGTGAACAGAAGCAGAGTCAAACTGTCCAATCAGAAGGCAGGTGGTTTAGTTTGACAAATGTTCACACACACTGTGGTTTAGGTTATTTCACAAAAGTTCATTTACAGCCCCAGACTGTGGAATCATGAGTGACCACTTCAAAGGCTCAGAGTCTTTTTGACCCTGGCGAGAGCCCATAGTGATCCTGGTGTCTCTACGTAAGTTTAAACAAATCAACCACAGAGAAATCAGAGTGAGCCAACGATGGACAGCTGAGGTTTACGTGAAGATATGACATCCTCCACAGGGTTTAAGGGGCCTGTGGTCCTGTGCCTCAGTTTGAAGTGACTGTTATCACATCATTGGAAAGTTAATCAAAAGACAACAGACACAAAATGACTGCAAACCATAAAACCACCCCTCATCCAGTGTAGGAGGGTGGGGGCCTCCGTGTGTGTCCAGGGGCCCATTGTCTCCCGATGTGTCTGTGCCGATCAGACCTTTACTGACATTATCATCACCAGTGAGGTTTATTTTTTTAAACTGTTTATTCACATTCACTGATAATAAACTCACACATTTTATCATCTGAAAGTGTTGACTTATAAAATGATGGAAATGTTTTCTCCTGTTTTCTTTGACACAAATGATTTATTTTAATTAAATAGAATTTTTAACACTTTTATATTTTATAGACTTTTCAGATTTGACACAAATAAACAGTTGTCATGTGAATCTGACATGTGTGATGTTCTTTTGTTCTTCCTAGGTTCACCCACTGGGGGGGTGCTATCCACCCATTTCAAACCCTTTCTGAATGTTTTCTTTCTGTAAACCAGCAACATCATTACATTCAATTTACTATTCTTGTTATAAGTTTACAAAGAATGTCTTAGTGTGAAATTCAGTTTAATGGACTACAGCTGATTACAATCAATTTACTGTTGTGGGGTGATCATGTTATCACTTCTTTTTAAAATTATTATTATAATTAATTATTTGATTAATATATATATATATATATATATATATATAATTGTTATTCACAGCTGAGAAGTTCTGACAAAACATGGAAAATAACCAATGAACTTCAGAATAACTGCAGGTTTGTTTGTTTACTTTCCTTTAACAGCTGTGACCGTGATAAAGGTGTTAAATTACACCTGGTGACCACTGCAGGAACCTACTGTCACCAAGCAGGTGTTTTCAGGTTATTCGGCGTAAACAGTGGGGCACTGTCAGCTGTGTTGACTTGTCCGTTAGCCGTTAGCAGTTAGCCGCTCTGTGTTTTCTTTAGTTGCTGTTAGCAGCAAGATGGCGGCTCCCTTCCCGGCACACAGCCCCTCTGCTCCGCGTATTTAACAGCGGCCAGCAACCTCGACGGTTCCCCGTCACACCGGTGCATGGAGCAGCCGTGCAACGAATTCACCTGCCGACTGATCTGCGTTTGTGTGTGCCAGCCTGAGCAGCTACCGGCGACTTTCTGGCGACTCTGAAGTGTTCACCGGGTAAAATGGCGGACTGTCCGCTGCAGTCTGCGGGCTAGTTAACAGCACAGCGGTCCGTCTCTGAGCCACCATCTGCGCCGAGCTTAAAACCGGTTCTTCAGTTTGTGTCTATTGGAGGCCAGCTCTTCAGTGTCTAATACACGTTACCGACCCCGGGATAGACACTGGTCACAGCCCGCAGAGTCAGCCGAGGCAAGTTAGCCACGGAGCTAGTTAGCGGGATAATGCTAATCCCTCGCAGTTAGCGAGCGGGAGACGATTTTAAACTTTTACTGAAGTCTTAACGAAACTTGGATTTTTCTCTCACTGAAGACCGGGAGGAGCGGACCCTGACAGCAGCGTCATGGCATCCGAACCCGCGGTGCTGCAGCCCCGCTGGAAGCGCGTAGCGGGCTGGACCGGCCCGGTTCCGCGGCCCCGGCACGGACACAGAGCCGTGGCCATCAAGGAGCTGATGGTGGTGTTCGGCGGAGGGAACGAGGGGATAGTGGACGAGCTGCACGTCTACAACACAGGTAGCGGGGTAACTGCGGCCCGTATGTCGGTACTTTATCTGTGGGAGTACTTGGATCTGTGCGGAGATACAGCAGCAATGTGAAAAGACGCTAATGCTAACTCTGCTTTGATTTGCATCTGTTAATGCTGCCTGGATGCTAACTGCTAACTTTGCTTGAAAGCTAAAGTAACTTGTGTTGTGATTTTATTATGGGGATGAGACTTAAACTGATGCGGGCTGTTGATTAGCCTGCTAGGCTAGGCTAGGCTAACTTATGCCGATACTGTGCATGCTAACAAGATTAGCAGGAAGCTAACAGCGGCTCTGGCTGAAACACGGAGAGAAATGGCGCGTTTTTACTGAAAACACTGGTGACGCCACAGACACGCCCCCTGCTGCAGTAGAAAACACTGAGACCGCGGGAAGTACCAAGAAATATGAACATAAAAATAACGTGAAAACATAATGAAAATAGGATATGAAAATACAAATAATTATAAACATAAACATCAGTATAACTTACGAATAATAAGAAAATAACTTAAGAATAATAATTGATCCAAATCCTGATCCAGAACTCTTGAGTTTAATGAGCTCCAGGTATTGATCTGATGTCTCTGCTCTAATTAAAAGCTTTGATCAGCTGATAATTTCTCTGATGTGTCTTCACTCACAAACAATCTTTGGCAGCCAGCAGCTTGGAGAGAGCTCACAGTCTGCCTCTCAGTCTGTAGTTTAATGAAGTATAACTGTAACATGTCTAACTTGTTACCAGCCACCAACCAGTGGTTCATCCCTGCGGTGCGTGGTGATGTCCCCCCTGGCTGTGCCGCCTACGGCTTCGTGTGTGATGGGACAAGGCTGCTGGTGTTTGGAGGGATGGTGGAGTATGGCAAATACAGCAACGACCTGTATGAGCTACAGGTGAGTGATGTCACTGTAGGGGGCGGGGCCCCAAGACGTGGACAACATGTCAGATGTTGACCAATTAAAGGTTATCACACATTCCTGGTCCTGAGCAGCAGGTGGAGAGCTGACTGTGGAGAGCTGCAGAGTGATTTATGTTCATGTAAATTCTGCAACATAAAAATAATGAAATCATTACAAGATAATTAGTCTTTTTTTCCCCCACATCTTTCTTAAAAAGTTGAACTAATGAGCTGAAAGGTTCTGAGGCCTGGGTTAGTTAATATTTTATATTCCAGCTCTCAGGATCTGTGAGCACCAAATGTTCTTCAGACCTATCTCTGTTCAGACTTCTAACTGACTGATCTAAGTTTAAGTTTAAGCGTTTGAGCTTCTGGTCCAGAAATGCATTGTTAATAAACTCTTCCCTTCAGGCGAGTCGCTGGGAGTGGAAACGTCTGAAGGCCAAAGCTCCAAAGAATGGCCCCCCCCCCTGTCCTCGCCTCGGACACAGCTTCTCTCTGATTGGCAGTCGCTGTTACCTGTTTGGAGGACTGGCCAACGACAGCGAGGACCCCAAGAACAACATCCCCAGGTGGGAAACAGACAGACAGGTGTACTCAGGTATCTGACACAGTCTGACCGTCTGGACTTTGACACCACATGAAGCCTCAAAAAATCCCAGAACTGAAATCTGTTGGTCCAGTTTTAGAACTGACTCTCTGTCATGTTTCTGACTGACCTTTGACCCCTCTCAGGTACCTGAATGACCTGTACTCTTTGGAGCTGCGTCCAGGCTCCAGTGTGGTCGGCTGGGAGATCCCGATGACGTTGGGTCAACCGCCGCCGCCCAGAGAGAGTCACACGGCCGTGGCAACGACTGGCCGCACGGCCAACAAACTGATCATCTACGGTGGGATGAGCGGCTGCAGACTGGGAGACCTATGGGTCCTTGACATAGGTGAGGCACGCTCAGCACAGGTGAGGCACGCTCAGCACAGGTGAGGCACGCTCAGCACAGGTGAGGCACGCTCAGCACAGGTGAGGCCCACTCAGCACAGGTGAGACACAGGTGAGAGAACGCTCAGGACAGGTGATACATACTTGGCACAGATGAGAGAACGCTTAGCACAGGTGAGACACAGGTGAGGTTACGCTCAGCACAGGTGAGACACAGATGAGGTTACAGTCAGCACAGGTGAGACACAGGTGAGGTTACGCTCAGCACAGGTGAGACATACTTGGCATAGGTGAGAGAACGCACAGCACAGGTGAGGTTACGCTCAGCACAGGTGAGACACAGGTGAGGTTACGCTCAGCACAGGTGAGACATACTTGGCACAGGTGAGACACAGATGAGAGAACGCTTAGCATAGGTGAGACACGGGTGAGGTTACGCTCAGCACAGGTGAGACACAGATGAGGTTACACTCAGCACAGGTGAGACATAGGTGAGGTACGCTCAGCGCAGGTTAGACATAGGTGAGAGAACGCTCAGCACAGGTGAGGCAGTGACAGTGGTTGGACTTTGAGTGGTCTGGTGGTTTAATGAGTGACAGGATGATAACAGCTCAAGCTTTAACTAACCTGTACTGATTTCTGATTGGTTCCTGTTCTGATGATGTCACAGACTCTCTGACTTGGAGGAAACCAGCCCTCAGTGGAATGGCCCCCCTCCCCCGCAGCCTGCACTCTGCCACCACCATCAACAACAAGTAAGATACATGTACTAATACTCCAAACACGTATTTATACTACAATACTGTTGTTAATGCAAATATTAATCTAACATTTATACTGGTCTCTCTCCCTCCACCTGTCTCCCTTTCCACCTGTTTTTCTCTCTGTCAGGATGTATGTGTTTGGAGGTTGGGTTCCTCTGGTGATGGATGATGTTAAAGTGGCGACTCATGAGAAAGAGTGGAAGTGTACCAACACACTGGCCTGCCTCAACCTGGGTACACACACACACACACACACACACACACACACACACACACACACAGTACTAGTCACTCTGGTTGCTGGTTGGCTGCAGGCACCTGATCAGCTGCAGCCACCAAACATCAGGGAAGTTGCTCTGACAGTCTGCATGTGAGGCGTTTAAGGAACATCGGTTAAACTGCTGTGACAGAAAATAACCTGGGTCACAGTCCCCCTCTCTAAACAGCATGAGACTATGTTTGCACATCAGTCACACACTGCACCACCACAAGTAAATGCTCCACCTGTGGGAAACTCTGTAAGACAGGCCACTTCAACAATGAAGTCAGAGTCACAACAGGAGAGTGAAGATCCACTCTCATGTCTCCCTCTAATATCTAAGAAATTCGTATCCTACAGTTCAGACATGATGAAGACAATTCCTGAGTCCTTCCTCAAAGAGGATTTTAGGAAAAATGTTGTTTACATCAATATTTCCTTCACAGTTCTTGATCTTTGTTGGCGCAGTGTCTACACTGTAGATCTGTGATTTCATGTGAAAACCTTTGGTAGGACGTGTGTGTCACATCACCCATGTGAACACACTGGTGCATCTGCATAAACAAAGAGGTTACTAGAGGTAAAAAACTCCACAGGAGACATCTGACCACACATGATGAATACAGTCACACAGACTGTTTACCTATTTGTCTGCCTTTTTATCTACCCATCTGTCCACCTGTCTGTCCTTCTGTCTATCCACCCCTTTGTCTACCCGTCTGTTTACCTGTCTCTCTGCTCAGACACCCTGTGTTGGGAGACGGTCTTGATGGACAATCTGGAAGAGAACGTCCCCAGAGCTCGAGCAGGTCACTGCAGCGTGTCCATCAACTCCAGACTCTACATCTGGAGTGGCAGGGACGGATACAGGAAGGCCTGGAACAACCAGGTGTGCTGCAAGGACCTTTGGTACCTGGAGACAGGTGAGGAGCACTGGTGCTGTGTACAACAATAATAGTACATTTTTATTTCTATAGTTGAGTTTGAGCCCCTGTTGATGAGAGTGAGACAGAGGAGCTGTGGATGTGGTGGAGTTCACTGAACAGGATTAAGGTTTGTCAGTGAATCCAGTCTGCATGTGGCTGGATGAAGGTGTCAGGAGGTCAGAGGTTGAGGTTGTTTGTTTCAGGTGAAAGAAAGAGGTCAGAGGTCACTGTGGCTTCAGATCAGTAAAGAGGGGGAGCTATTTAGAGCCTCTTAGCTCATTCGTGCTTCTTTTTCACCCGGGCAGTTTGTGAGGGTGGAGTGAGTTGTGGGTTTTGATGGAATTGGTAGCTACGTCAACTTTATGTTGTCAGCAGCAGAAGCTGAGAAAGTGTCAGTGGATGAGGTCACCTGAAGGAGGAAGGTAGGGTACGAAGGGGAGGGGTCCCAGCACCGGGCTGAGAGGAGCCGTCGAGGATTTACAGACATTGATGTGTATGTACTTTTATCTGAAGGATATGATTAGGACCAGTAGAGGGCAGAGCAGCAGGAGGAGTCTGAGGTGGAAGTGGAGGAGGAGTCAGCAGAGAGCAGCAGGTGGTTGGTTACCTTGAGGAGCACTCAGTCCTGTGTTGTGGGCAGAAACCAGAATGAAATGTGTTGAGGTTTCAGCTCTGGCTTGCTTAGGACTGGCTCCTGCCTGTCTCACCTGTCTGTCTGATGTGATGTTGCCTGTGTGTCTGACCCTGTCTCACCTGTCTGTCCTCAGAGCGTCCCTGTGCTCCCTCTCGTGTGCAGCTGGTCCGGGCCAACACGTCGTCTCTGGAGGTGAGCTGGGGGCCATCGCAGACCGCAGACACTTACCTACTGCAGGTGCAGAAGTACGACATCCCTGCTACACCTGCAACTATCTCACCTGCCTCCAGCCCTGCCCCCAACCCTGTCCCCACTGCCACACCTGGAGCCAGTTCCCCCAAAAGCCCCATCGCCATGGCACCTGCGACCCAGGCCAACCCATTGTCTGGCATCACGCTGCTTCCCTCCCCCACTGCCTCCATACCTGGAAGCCCATTGGCTGCTGCCAAAGCACCAGGTGTGTTCACACACCTGCACACATACATCTACAAATGATTAAACAGGTAGATGTAAAGATTTCTCACCAGTCGTGTTTCTGCAGCTGTCCTGAAGGTGGCAGCAGCTGCAGGTGCAGTGGGAGGAGCCTCTGTTGTCACAGTGAGACAGGCCGCGCCCAAATCCCCGGTTGCTGTGACGACACTTCCTGCAGGTGTTCGTATGGTGGTACCTGCTCAGCCCGGACAGGGGACGGTAGGTAGATTTCTGTCTCCGTTCCCTTAACTGTTCCACTTACTTTTACTGGAGCTTTCAACCACAAACAGTTTGTGGAGTTGTCAATGAGATGGATCAGTTTTCTCGATGGCAAAGCCCTGTCTACCTCAGTACGATCACCTGTTGTCATTCAGTTCAGTTTTATTTCTACAGCTCCAGGTAACAACAGACCAGTTGTCATGGAGATGGTTCAACTGTGACTGTGTGTACTGTGTCAAATTTCAGTCACATGACAACAGGTGGTTGTATTTATCTGAAGGCCATGAGATACGACTAAAAGCTCTGGTATATGACTTCTAGCACTGAACCTCTGTCCTGCTGTCCGTATGCTTACAGCCAATAGGCAGCGGTTCTCAGATGAGTGGTATGGCAGCGTTGGCGGCAGCGGCTGCAGCAACTCAGAAGATCCCTCCGTCCTCGCCGACTGTGCTGAACGTCGCTGCAGGAGCCACGATTGTAAAGACGGTGGCTATCAGTCCAGGATCCAACAGTCTGCCAGTCAAAGTGGCTGCTCCTGTTACCATGGTAACTACAGTCTACAGCCATCTGTGTGAGGTTACACAGTTTGTCATGTTGTGTTGGTAACATAAAGGTGTCACAGGAAATTTTGGAAATTAAATGATCAGGTTTAATACAGGAAAGTTATCATCATAAAACAACAACAAACACCAGAAACAACTGAAACACCTGTCCACATGAACCTCAGCCATGGGGCCTCAAACTATAAACATGCTTGGCCTGGTTTGACGTGCTGTTTGAGGCCTCCAGCAGCAGGTGTAGCTCAGGTAGGTCTGAGGTGTAGAAATTCAACCAGCCCTCAGAAGGCTTAGTGAGAGAGGGAGATGACAGCTTTTATAGGGGCAGAGCCTCAGAGAAGCTGTGAGGCAGGTGACTTCAGGCAGATCTAGAATCTGTCAGTTTAGATAAACATAGATACTGAGACCTGCAGCAGAAACCACAGAACTTGCCTAGACCATCACACACACAACAGAAGGAAGACTCACCTGTTTTCTGTCTCAGGTGAGCAACCCGGCCACTCGGATGTTAAAGACAGCTGCTGCTCAGGTGGGCGGGGCCTCAGTAGTCTCCACTCCAGGGACCCCCAGCCGACCAATCATCACAGTCCATAAGTCGGGCACAGTGACAGTGTCCCAACAGGCCCAGGTGGTCACCACGGTGGTGGGTGGAGTCACAAAGACCATCACTCTCGTTAACAGTCCACTTAGTGTGGGAGGAGGCGGGGCTCTGGTGAGTGTTACCTGCTGGGCGTGACCCCCACACCTGTATGTTCATTTTGACAGATCTGATGTCAGCATCCTGCCTCTGTTTCAGCTTGGTAACCTCAGTAACTTGGGGAAGGTGGTGTCCATGGTCCAGACCAAACCAGTTCAGAGTGGAGCGGTTACTGGTCAGGCTGGGAGCAGCCCTGTCACCCAGATCATCCAGGTACCATGGTTTCAATCCAGAGTTCTACTGGTTTCTACTCAGTTCTAATGGTTTCTACCCAGAGTTCTCCTGGGTTCTACCAAGAAGCGGTTCAGATATTAACCCTTTGTGTCTCTGTTCCAGACGAAGGGCGGCCTCCCAGCAGGAACCATCCTGAAGCTGGTGTCGTCAGCAGATGGTAAACAGACTACCATCCTCAGCGCCACACAGGCTGGATCCACACCAACCAAACCCACCATCCTGGGCGTCTCCCCGACATCCTCCAAACCCGGAACCACCATCTTCAAAACCATCCCCGTGTCTGCGTTGCAGGGGGGAGCAGGTACATGAACAACACACACCTGAATACCTGAGCTTTTATTTCTAGTGTGATGGTTGATTGAGTGAAGCCCCTCCCCCTGCAGGTGGTAGCAGTCCAATCACCATCCTGTCCACCAAAATGGTGACTCCAGGAACTATGGGAAAGATCATCACCACTGTCCCCAAAATCACTGCAGGCGGTCAGCAGGGGCTCACACAGGTAACACACACACACACACACACACACACACACACACACACACACACACACACACACACACACAGTCAGCAGTGAGCCGAGAGTGATCACTCAGCAGCTTCAAGTCCAGCTTCAAGAATCATGGAAGCATAAAACCTAGTTTCTGTGATCGGTGAAGGGGGTTACAAAAACTAAATTTCCCAAATTACAGATTTCTTGTGTGTGTGTGTGTTCAGGTGGTGTTGAAAGGAGCTCCAGGTACACCTGGTACCATCCTCAGGACCGTCCCAATGAGCGGAGTCCGACTGGTGTCACCGGGAGCTGTCGGCTCCAAATCCACCGTCATGGTCGTCAAGGCAACCACAGGTAAACACGGGTCAGGTGCTGGGTGCCCCCACAAGAACACACTGCAGGAGGTCCTGCAATGACTCACCGGTAGAAATGTCTGTCTCTGAGTAGACAGACTCCAATAGGTGAGTCTCTGACATGTGAGTCTGTGTTTTTGTCTCTGCAGGTGTGTCCAATCTGGGAACAGTAACAGGAAGTGTCTCCACCACGATGGCCGGTGGAGCTGTTGCTGCTGCCAACGCCTCACTAGCAACACCTATCACCACCCTGGCATCCATTGCTTCATTGGCCAGTCAGGTTACCACAGCAACTGCTACTTTAGCAGGACCCAAACAGGTAAAATAAAACCTGTCGGACTGTAGCACTGTAATATTACTGTGATACTGTAGTGGTACTGTTGAAATACTGTAGTAGTACAGTAATACTGTTTCCCCTCTGCAGGTGACTCTGATCACGACTCCCAGCGGTGCTGAAGCTCAGCCTCTGGTCCAGGATCTACTGGTCCAGGATCTGCCCGTCTCCATCATGGCTTCTCCTACTTCAGAAGAACCTGGAAGTACTACAAGTACTACTACTACTACCACTGTAGGGGGGTCAGCTGGAGGTACTTCAACTACTACAGGTACAGGAACCAGTACTACGAGTACTGCTCAGACCAGTCAGAAACAGATATCAGCACTAACACTGCAGTACGACCTCACTCAGCAGGAAATAATCAGCTGTGTTGATGATGTCACTGATGATACTGCAGTGACGCTGGTCTGCTCCAACCCGCCCTGTGAGACCCACGAGACAGGGACCACCAACACCGCCACCATTGCCATGGCAGCAATCGGCAGTGACGACAGAGTCTGCTCCAACCCACCTTGTGAGACCCACGAGACGGGGACGACCAACACCACCACCGTTGCCTCCACCAACATGAGCCAAGAGCTGCAGGTGAAGTGACTCAGGTGTTTTAATTAATGATGCGAGTTACCTGACTCAGGTGATCTGGTCAGACAGGTAACAAACAGCTCAACAGCTCTGGGTTGAACTGGGTCAGGACTCTGTACATGCTGCAGGGCTGAGACCTGGTCTGGACCAGAACTAACACTGAACCAACTCAGATCGGCTCAAACTGCAGAGACTATGTGATCAGAAGTCACCTGTTACTGATGATCAGCTGAGTCCTGTAAATCATCAGAGGAAGCTCCTGAACATTCCTCATCACACCTGTACACCTACACTACCTGTATGACTCCCCTGACCTGTAGGTCCTCCCCTCTCCCCCACAGGTGAGCTCTATCCAGCCTCCAGCTCAGCAGTCTGCTCCTCCACTTCCTGTCAGTCTGAACGGAGGAAACACCTGCTCAAATCCACCATGTGAGACTCATGAGACAGGAACCACCAACACCGCTACCACAGCAGGAGCTGGAGGACTCAGACAGGTGAGACAACAGGTGGATCGAAAGGTGAGCACGGGTTAAAGGTAAACCAGGTTTAAAACTGTCTATTTCTGGTTTCAGGTGTGTTCAAACCCACCATGTGAGACACATGAGACAGGAACCACGAACACCGCTACCACAGCAGGAGCTGGAGGACTCAGACAGGTGAGACAACAGGTGGATCGACAGGTGAGCACCGGTTAAAGGTAAACCAGGTTTAAAACTCTCCATTTCTGGTTTCAGGTGTGTTCAAATCCACCATGTGAGACACATGAAACAGGAACCACCAACACCACTACCACAGCAGGAGCTGGAGGACTCAGACAGGTGAGACAACAGGTGGATCGACAGGTGAGCATGGGTTAAAGGTAAACCAGGTTTAAAACTCAATTTCTGGTTTCAGGTGTGTTCAAATCCACCATGTGAGACACATGAGACAGGAACCACCAACACCGCTACCACAGCAGGAGCTGGAGGACTCAGACAGGTGAGACAACCGGTGGATCGACAGGTGAGCACAAGTTAAAGGTATACCAGGTTTAAAACTCTCCATTTCTGGTTTCAGGTGTGTTCAAATCCACCATGTGAGACACATGAGACAGGAACCACCAACACTGCTACCACAGCCACAGGTAACCTGCTGACACACCCACACACCTGGACTATACCTGTTAGACCAGTTCCTGGAAAACCTGGAATTATTTCAGCTAGTCCTGGAGATGACCAGGAAACATAAGGATCACAGAGGGAGGTCTGTCAAGAGCAGATAGTGTACTGGTCCAGACAAGTGTAAACACTGCAGATACAACAGAAAGAGATGATGACAGGATCAGTCTGTGAATCAGGATCAGTCTGGATCAGAATCAGTCTGTGGATCAGGTTCAGTCTGTGAATCAGGATCAGTCTGGATCAGGATCAGTCTGTTGATCAGGTTAAATCTGGTCGCTCAGTTCAGAGCTTGAAGGTTATGAAACAGATGATGAAATCTGAGTTAATCTGGGTCTAGGATCAGCTGGATCCAGTTCTGTGACTGAAGATCAAGTACTCAGCAGACTGCAGGTACAGGTGCATCAGGTACACTCAGCAGGAAGTGACCTCACTTCCTGGTTTCTGTGTCTCCAGCTCTGCAGGGTGGAGACGGTCTGCAGGTAGACTCCACAAACCCAGTCTCCTCCTCTGACTCCGCCTCCTCCACCACAACCAGTCAGAGCAGAGCTGTTACCACGGTTACACAGGCAACGCCCACACCTGGACCATCCATACCTGTAAGTCTCACACACAAACACACACACACACACAGAGGGGATGATACTGACAGGTTGTGCGTGTGTGTGTATAGGAGATATCCTCATTGGTCGGAGATGACAGGGCGGAGTCTTCTGAGACAGTGGCTGTTGCCATGGTGACAGCAGCTGCAGAGGTGGTGGAGAAGCCTTTGCATACTGACAGCCATTCTGAGGCTGTGATGTCATCAGTATCGTCAGTGTTGCAGGTTCATGTGGAGGACAGCGAGGCAACAGCACAGGTACACACACATATACACACACACACACACACACATACATACACACACACAGGTACATACAGAGGTACATAGAGTAATATTAACCATCCCCACTCCAAACTCAGATAGGGACATCGGACAGCGGTCTTCCTCAGGAGCTGATGTCATCAGAAGGGGACCTAGGTGAGGTGGTATCCGGGACGACAACCCTCATGACGACAGGACTGACCCCAGATCAGCTGAATGTGACGGAGGAAGCAGCTCAGCAAGCGACAATACAGGCTGTACTGCAGGCAGCGGGAAACATTGGTAACACACACACACACACACTCTCAGATACCCTCTTTGTAGATTTAATTGTAAAGTGATAAAAATTTATATTTTTCTGATAAGTCTATAATCAATGATGATAATGACAAATTTAAAAGTATCTCCTTTATAAAAGTCTTCAGACCTTAATCCAGGTCTTTGTTGGACCCCTTTCAGCTGCAGTTCCAGCTTCAGTCTTCTTAGTCTCTGCAGGTTCTGAACCTGGATCTGGTCAGTTTATCTCAGTACTCCTGTCAGATCTTCTCAAACTCAGACGAGTTTAGTGTTATCGAGCGGGATCTGGTGTTTGGAGTTCTGTCCGGGGTTAGGAGTTAGTCTCAGAGAGTCTTGTTCCTCAGAGCTTGTGGGGGGAGCACTGGTCCCTAATCTGCTCTGAGAGCTGTTAGAAACTGGATTCTGTGGTCACTGTGTCTTTACATGTTTGTCTCTGTCTGCAGGTGAAGCAGAGGTGGATCAGTCCATCCCCATCGTTCTGACCCAGCAGGAACTGGCAGCTCTGGTCCAACAGCAGCTACAGGACATCCACAACCACCCAGAACCAGCAGAACCAGAATCACAGCACAGCAATGTGCCTACAGGTAGAGAGAATAAAGAACAAGGACAGTCAGTAATCTGGTCCTGACCAAGGTCTGCTCAGACTTGTTCCAGGTGTGTTCAGAAAGGTTTTCTAACCCTGTTTTCCAGAGGGCCTGGCTCCAGCAGACAGCCTCAATGACCCTGCAGCAGAGAGTAACGGGCACGAGCTCACATCATCAGCAGTAACGAGCGCCGTTGCCCGATTGGCCAGCACGTTCAGCCCCGCCCCATCTCTGACAGTTGGTCCAACTAAAATCCAAGCTGCTGCCACGGTGACGGAGGTGACCAATGGCATCGCAGCAACCACAGGGGTGAGAAGCAGCTGCTTGAGGGTCGGAGGAGGCAGCAAACACACAGAAGACATGCTAACAGCACGTTAAAAGGGTTTGGGGCTAGAGATGTAATACATCAAGGAGAGTCCTCGCAACTAATATAACACAAGTGTGTGTCTCTATGTGTACTGGATCAGGGGGTCCAGATGAAGTCTTCGGTGAGGGACAATCGGTGGTGTGATGTCGGCATTGTCAAGGTTACCAACATGGTGGTCTCTCACTACTACGTCCCGTACGACGACAACATGGCTGACGTAAGAGCTTCATACTTCATAACATGGATCAGTTTGGGTGGTCTCAGACTGGTTGTTTGGTCTGTCCTTTATAACCAGTGTATAAAAGAGGCTTGTATTTTGTCATTTGTTGATCATAGTATTGATTAGATATTGGCAGGATGACTCAGCCGTGTTGATCAGGTTATTGATAACATGTACTTGCAGGACGACTCAGGTGTGATGCCGGACTACAGTCAAATGAGGAGGGTGGAGCTGCAGCCGGGGACGGCTTACAAGTTCCGTGTTGCAGGGATCAACATCTGCGGCCGTGGAGCGTTCTCCGAGGTGTCGGCGTTTAAGACGTGTCTGCCTGGTTTCCCTGGAGCACCCTGCGCCATCAAGATCAGTAAGGTGAGACACCTGTTTGTAAAGTCCACAGAGACCTGTGTGTGTGCATCTACAGATCCATCCAGAGCAAATCACTGACCTCATCACTCTGCAGATTCATCCGTATACACCGGTCTGTGTGCGGCCGAGAGGAGGCTAACTGAGAACAGCGAGCGAGCGAGTGATGGATGGTTGAATGAATGGATGAACAGATGAATAAATTTTAGGTAGACCTGCTCTGACTGTTGGCATTCAGAACCTGTTTCCTAACATCAGTTGATGTTGCACTATGAAACCTGACAGCTGCAGTCTGATCCACAGAGAGGATCATAGGAAATGAGGTTCAGTCACTGAGGCCTCTGAAAAAGATTCAGCTGTTATAAGGTTCTAATCTTTCATTGTGGGTTTGCAGAACCTGGATGGAGCTCAGCTCACCTGGGAGCCTCCTGCTGTCACATCTGGGAAGATCATGGAGTACTCCGTATATCTGGCCATCCAGTCCAGCCAGGCCACCTCCGGTTCAGGTTCTGTTCCTGCCCAGCTGGCCTTCATGAGGGTCTACTGTGGTCCCAACCCGTCCTGCCTGGTCCAGGCCTCCAGCCTCGCTAATGCCCACATCGACTACACCACCAAACCCGCCATCATCTTCCGCATCGCTGCTCGCAACCAGAAGGGATACGGGCCGGCAACGCAGGTCCGGTGGTTACAAGGTGAGATCACTACGACCAGTTGACCTGCAGGTCAATGCAGGTCCAGAGCCTCAGAACCTGAAGCAGCAGAGCATAAGACCTTTCACTAAAGAACAGAGAAGAAGAGGCTTCAGTCCTGTTGATCAGCTGTTTGTGTTTTTCTCTTGTAGAAACCAGTAAAGATGCCAAACCAGCAGTGAAGAGACCAGGACCTTCTCCTGACTTGTAAGAACCATCATACAAACTAACACTGTTTGTACACTACAGATCAGAGGTTTACTACCTCCTTTATCAGCTGTTAAAAGTCTGAGACTCGATGTGGTTCAGAGCTGGAGACTGGTCATGTCTTGATCATGTTCTGGTCTTCTGATGTTTTAGCTCATTATGTTGCTGCAGGATGAAGCCCTGACCAATCAGTCTGTCTTTTTCCCTCCTCTCTGACATGAGTGTACAGTCCTCCTTCCTGCAGTACAGTGTTGTCAGAGTGATTATCTGAGGGTTTGTCATCATCAACTATCAGTAACTTCACTGCTGCAGGAAAGATAAAGGTCACCAGTGTCTTCATCAGGTTTTCTGTCACATCTACAGGACAGTTCAGTCCCTGGTCACCTGAACTGTTCAGTTAACCTCTGACTTTTGACCCTGGGAGTTGTAAACCTTGTGACTGGTGGTGTAGAGACCTCAGCGTGTTCAGATTCAGTATCTGAGAGAACAGGTGCCTCATATACAACATCAGGTGTACTGTGCAGGTAAACTCTATAGATATATTGTACAGTACATCTGTACAGGTGTGAATGTTGCTGCCCAGTGAATCAGAAAACGAATGACAGGCAAATGAAAGGCAGAGACAGACACTTATGTTTCTGGTTTTAGTTCTGATGTGGTTTTAACAGGAAGCTGGTCTGGAGGAGGTTTTCGTCTCTGACCTATAGTGAACTGTCCCTTTTTTTTTTTTTTTTTTTTTTTTTTTTTTTTTTAACTGTTTCAGTAAACCTGTAGGACCAAAGAAGTTCAGAACCCACCAATAGGAGGAGCCCACTGCTGCTGAGGACGGTGATTGGCTACCGTTGCCTTGAGCTCCACCCAGCAGGTGGTTACCATCATGAGGAGGAGACTGGGCTCTGACAGCTTCCTGTCTCACAGGAAACAAACAAAATAAAAGACTTGTAGGATATTTGTACATTATCGACCAATCAGGACTCGGTTCTTCTACAGTTTTTTTTTTGTTTATTGTTTGTTTTTTTTGTTTTGTTGTTTTTTGTCATGGAGAAAGCGAGGGGTGGAGACAACAGCTTTTCACCTTCAGATGGAAACAATAAAGTTTGAGTTTATTTGAATTGTAGCTCTGTCTGTCAGACGTCAATTTAAAGGTCAAATGTCACACACCCATCAGGGGGCGGAGTTTAAACCATCTCTCTAAATTATTTTCTTCCTGTAATTTTTCTTTTTTATAAACATCTGTAAGAACAGTTTCTTCTTCTGTTGCTGACGCGTTCGGCTGCCATCAGAGCGTCTCATTGGTCGGTGGATTTCCAGCTGTTTGTCAATATTCTCTGGAACAATAAAGATTTTTAGAGCATTTTTTTACCGGCCGTGTGGAGTCCACTTCCTGTTAGAGTCCAGACTCCGGTTTACTTCACAGGAGACAGCGCAGCCTGGAACCAGGAGACCAGGGGCCAGATGCATAAAACTGTGTAGATTCATGACTGAAAATGTGTGTACGCACAAAAGCTCTGAAAAGTTATTTTATTTTTTGTTAAATTAAATGGCTTATTCACTTCACTGTAAAGTGGATCACTCTGGAAAACTGTGTACACATGGTCAAAAGAATGTGTCAGGTGACACATTCTGTTTATAAATACTAATTTATGTGCAGGAAATGGCGTTCACATGTTTTTTGTTTGTGTCATTTATGCATCTGGCCCCAGGTCCTGAAACCAGAGGACCAGGTCTTGTATTGGAGCAGAAGTACCAGCCCAGAAGTGTTTTTAAATGTGGGGGGGGGGGTGATGAATCATGGGAGAGATGACGTGTTTTTTTATATAATATTCACTGAGGTGATCACAGGTGAACAGTGATCAGACCTAAGTCCTGATCAGTTATTGATTATATTGATGTTTCAGTTACTGAATATGTGGCTTCATGAAGTTTTTCCTCAGACCTTTAAAGGACAAACATGACTGACTTCAGACTTGTTTATATCAGACACGCACATACAGTGAGGTAAACAGCAGCTTTAAATATCACTGGTGTTTTCAGTGTTGTTTGCGCGTCTCTGTCTGTCTATCTGGACTGGAACCAGCAGCGGGATTATTTATTCTCTCAGTTCTGTGCAGAGGAATAAAATATTGAGCCCTGTGGAAGGAATCAGATTTCTCTGATTCAGGTTTAAAGTCCTGGATTCAGTCTCACCTGGACTCACCTGCAGCTGCAGAGTCCTCACTGGTACCAAGAAGAGAGAGCAGCGCCACTGGTCTCTGTGACTTATCGTCTCGTCTGCTTTGTTGTTTTT
Organism: Seriola lalandi dorsalis; assembly: GCF_002814215.2. Taxonomy (NCBI): domain Eukaryota; kingdom Metazoa; phylum Chordata; class Actinopteri; order Carangiformes; family Carangidae; genus Seriola; species Seriola lalandi. The sequence continues at coordinate 173,655 of NW_019524849.1, read as the reverse complement.
CTTCTATAAAGAAACTGATTTATTAATTATTGATCTGTTATTGGAATCTGAATCCGTCTCTAAACCTGAAACATTTCACCCTCTGGATTGGACCTCGCTGGACTGGATGGAGGACTGGGACCAGGATCTGCTGAGATTATCGATCTGTTCGATCACGGATCGAATCATAACTTAAATCCGTCTTCATGCTTTGTCTGTGTGCGCGCACAGACGAGAGCGTGGACGTGCGCGTGCCCGCCGCATGGTGTTGTGAGCGCGCCGCGTGGTGCTGATGGAGCTTCATTCAGAGTCTGAACACGGGCGGGAGGCTGTCGACGAGGAGGAGGAGGATGAAGAGTGATGAATGATCCATCATCTGATCAGATCATCGATCCGCGATGATCGATCAGCGTCTGCAGCCGCACTGATAAGCTCGTTCCCTCCCGGAGCGGCTGCAAGAGGCGACAATCGCCGTCATCAATCAGTCAATCAATCAGTCAGTCAGGTCATCGAACACACCTGGTGTGAGAGAGAGCGCGAGCCGCAGCGGGAGACAATCAGCTTACAGAGCAGCGGGTCTGCGGGTCTGACTGCAGGTGCTGGATTCTGGGTTCTGGGTTCTGGGTTCTGGGTTGTGGATGATGTGACGGAGGAATCGCAGGTTCGATCCCCGCCGGAGGAAAAAAGTCAGCGGACAGAGGCCCACAGGTGATCAGGAGCCGCAGGTGATCCAGGTAGGAGATCTTTACCCGCCAACACCAGCAAACAGGTCACACTGCTCCCTCCAACATGGAGGAACCCGCAGGCCAGACTCCATTTAAAAGTTGGTCGTCTTAAGGTTACTGGGCTCGTGGGCAACAGCACACAAAGAAGAGAAGGGAAGTGAACACATCCTGAAACTGTGATCAGCTGTTCTGTGATTCGGCTCCGGATCAACACACTGATCCGTTATATAACTGAGAATAATGAGAGGTCCATTCAGACTGTGTGTCGTTTCTCTGGTGCCTCCGCTGCTCTGAAAGCGGCAAGAATCAGGTCAGATTTTAATGCGGTTTGGTTTATTTTATTCCTGTTGAGCGTGATCCAACAGTTTCAGAAAATTTTGTTTTTGACATGACGGAAGTTTAAAGAGACGAAGAGAAACACGAAGGTTTGTTCATCAGCTCTGTTGTTATTTTGGCAGTGTCTCCACCCAGCGCCACGTGCCTGCTGTGTGTGTGTGTGTGTGTGTGTGTGTGTGTGTGTGTGTGTGTGTGTGTGTGTGTGTGTGTGTGTGTGTGAGAGAGAGTGTGAGAAGAGCTGTTTGCCATATGAGTTTCATGGAATCTAAATGTTTTGCTGTGTCTCACTTCCGCACATTAACTGTTTAAACTGATCATCACTCTGATCACAGCTGATCACAGATGGTCACCATATGTTCTTCTTCAGTCTGTTCAGTGTCACTTTGTGGTTTGACAATAAAGATACAGAGATGTTTGTATCCAGGAAACCACTGAGGCTGAAGTTTGTCAATGAATTAGTTTCAAATTCATGAAGAAGTGAAGTTCCACACAAACAGCTGCAGCTCATGTCATTTTCATTATCAATCAATTTGCTATTTTGTTAAATGTACTGTACAGTTAAATAGTTAAAAATACTTGTGACAGGTGACGTGTCCAGGTGTCTGATTGCTTGAAAATAATTCAAACAACCGATCGATTATCAAACTGCTAATCAGTGATCAATGGTTTCAGCTCTGTTCTCTGCAGCTTCTTTTCTTCCTCATTCTTCTACATGTTTTTTAGCAACCAGAATATACTTTATATAATATAATATAATGATATAATATAATATAATATACTTTAATTCAGCTTTATCATCTTCAACATCTTCTGAGGAAGACCATGTGATTTGACTGAAAGGGAGAGAAAAGTCGTAGGAACAGAATCATGATCTGGATTCATGATCTACAGTGTAAATATAAACTGGATCAGTTTCTGTCTCAGTCTATCAGGAGGGAGAGGAATCAACCAATCAGAGAGCAGGCAGCTGTCACATGACTGTTGATTTGCAATGAATATTTCAGCTTCTGCAGGTTTTTGTCTCTGAGTCTCTGCTTCACTTAGTGACTGTTTCCTGCTGCGAGTATAAAAATAAGGATGAAGATGAAGATCATCAGTGTTTCCGATCAAAGTGACGCATGTAAACGCCACCTAACTCATGTGAACAGTGACGGAGAAAGGAGGAGCTCAGAAAGACACAGCCTCAGAATCAATAATCAATAAAAATGTAAAATAAACGCAGTTAGATCCACAGAAGAGACAGAGACATGTAATCGCTCAGTCTGACTTTATTCTGAAAATTTTACATTTGTTGCCTGGTGATCACAGCCTCTCACAGCTGTCCTGAGCGTAAATATGTGGATTATATTCTGTCACAATCATCTCTGAGTAAAACTACATCAATATTGTCAGTGTCTTCAGAGTTAAAGTGTTGTTGTTGTTATTATTATCATTATCATTATCATTATTATTATTATTACAATTGTTATTAATATTATGATGCTGTTTAATTGACTTCAGGCTCCAGTTTATGAAGCTGCATTAGAAACTACAGATTTCACTCTGAGATGCAGGTGAGGTACAAAGTCAGAGAAAATACTGCAGTAAATGTAGGAGAGAGGCTCAGTGTGGTGCGTTCAGGAGTGGCTTCGTGACTAGAAGTTGTTGTTCATCAGTTGAGGCTCGGTGTGGTGCGTTCAGGAGTGGCTCCTTGACTGGAAGTGTTGGTTCATCAGCGGAGGTTAAGTGTGGTGCGTTCAGGAGCAGCCCCGTGACTGGAAGTGTCGGTTCAACAGCTGAGGCACAGTGTGGTGCATTCAGGCTGAGTGTTTTCTAATCTGAGGATTTTCTCACATTAAGCTGTCGCTCAGATGTATGATCAGTCTGAGTGTGACCCCTCCTCACCCTACTCATTTTCTTCTACTACTTCTACTCTGTTTATTTCTTCTAAAAGCACAGCTTCATCAACAGAGTGAAAGTTTCAAAGTAAAAGTCTTCATGTTATGATATAACTGCTTTATTGTTCGTCTATAATTAATTTAGCAGCTGGTTTTAATTATTTTATTCATTATTGTTGGTTTCATTGAGCGCTTCTCAAGCTGTGGTCTGTGGACCAGGAGTAGGAAACAGATTATTCTGTTAATTCCTTCAGTTACTGACATCAATCAAACTAAATGTAAACATCCCAACAACTCTGCTGAAATCTACTACGACTCCCAGGATGCATCTCACTAACAAACTGCCAATCAGAGAGCTTCACAGTCTTTCTTCACAGTCATCTCAGCTTTCGACCAGCAGAAACCAGCAGGACCCGGCAGAGACCAGCAGGGACCAGCAGGACCCTGCAGAGACCAGCAGAGACCAGCAGGACTATGCAGAGACCAGCAGGACCCAGCAGAGACCAGCAGGACCCTGCAGAGACCAGCAGGACCCAGCAGAGACCAGCAGGACCATGCAGAGACCAGCAGGGACCAGCAGGACCATGCAGAGACCAGCAGGGACCAGCAGGACCCTGCAGAGACCAGCAGGACCCTGCAGGGACCAGCAGGACCCAGCAGAGACCAGCAGGACCCTTCAGAGACCAGCAGGACCCTGCAGAGACCAGCAGGACCCAGCAGGGACGAGCAGAACTGAATAGGACCTGTCAGGTTGGATTCCATCCTCCTGAAAAAACAAATGTTTTAGTCTCTGTTTGGTCTGTGGAGTGGCTTTTAACACCTCAGTACCCATGAGGCTCAGCAGCTGTTGCTATGGGGACGTCTTGGTCCAGAGCTGTGACATCACAGGTAGATGATGATCAGATGATGAGCAGCTGATCTGATCCTGATCTGATCCAGATCTGATCCAGATGTGTGAATTTCTCTGACTTCTCCATCAGCTGCACAGCAACAGGCTCTGCAGCTCTCTGATTGGACGGTTCCTGCAGCAGTGCTCTCTGGGAATTGAAGTGAATTTCTAAAGTCATTCAGGACTCAGTCTGTGACTCCGCCCACTCACCTGCTGTATCTGTGATGTCATTGTGATGTCACCTGAATGCCACGCTTTGTTTCAGTGTGTGAGAGAGTCTACTGTAACACACACACACACACTCACACACACACACAGCGCCCTGGGGGTTGAAAGGTTATTGGTTGCCTGGCTGAAGCTCTCAGCCAATCAGATGCGAGTATTCACAGTTGGGATTTTCTACATTGTTGCCATGCGGAGAATCTGCTGCCTGACCTACATTCATCCTCAACACACACACTGACACAACTGATACACACACACACACACACACACTGACACAACTGATACACACGAACACACTGATACACGCGCACACACATACACTGAGACATTCAGGTGCAGTTGTGTGTAGCAGTGTCTGTTTGGCTCGAAGGCACAGAGGCAGTAGCTTCATCAATAGTTGATGTTTTTTTCCCTCTGAAGATTCACTAAGTGTGTGTGTGTGTGTGTGTGTGTGTGTGTGTGTGTGTGTGTGTGTGTGTGTGTGTGTGTGTGTGTGTCCGTCCAGCTAAAATCTCTGACTCATGAACTGCTGTTTGAACAATGTCCTGCAGCTGGAGCCGGTCCTCACAAAGACACTGTGTAATAACACCATGAGAGTGAATGGTGGGAACAGTGATCAGGTGTATCACCTGTTTGACAGCTGGGCAGACACCTCTGGTCTCATCTGGGTTCTGGTCTAGACCAGTTAATGGTTGAGATGAGGAGACAGTTGAAGCTCAGAGACGAGCAGATCAGCTGTGAGGAGGAGGTGGTGTCAGTTTTATTTGTAAAGAAGCCGATGATGTCATAAAGGAATATGCGGCTCAGTGGAACTGTGACCTGCAGGGGGGGGGGCGGTGGCTGCACCGCCTCCTCGAGCTGGGGGGGGGCAGCGCAGCCACTGCTAATGCTAAGCACCACACCTGAACACATCTCACCAGTTTAAATAAACAGCTAGAGAAGATCAGTGTGTCAGGACACATTATAACATGTGGTGTGATTCTGTTTGAAGGGTACAGGGGTCAGGGAGTGTATCAACAAGGGTCCTCACAAGTGAAGACTGGCCTGTGTGTGTGTGTGTGTGTGTGTGTGTGTGTGTGTGTAGACAAGTTAAAAGATGAAAATCTAAATTTATCAGATTTACCCCCCCCTGGGGGTTCTCATCTTCTAATCCCCCTCCCTCCCTCTCCACTTTATTTTTTTAATTTCAATTTTCTTTATGGATACCTTGTTGTTCATCATTCACAGAACAGGAAAGTTATTTAAACAGAGAAAAAGAATGTGTGTGTGTTCATATATAATATTACCAATCACATTTAAAGTAGCAGCTACTTATTATTTATATTATTGATGAATTGATTACTGGATGAGATGTAACACAACTGTGGAAAACACCTGATGTGTTGTTTTATCTGATCATCAATTTTAATTTCCATAAACCTGAAAACATAAAAAAAAAACTGAGGAAGGACAGTCTCTGTCTCTCTCTCTCTGTCTCTCTCTCTCTCTCTCTCTCTCTCTCTGTCTCTCTCTTGCCCACTTCTCTTCTCTCCCTTCAGCAGCAGACACAACAGAACAGAGAGCATCATGGGAAACAGATCAAAATCAGAGACTGGTCAGACAGATTCTGGTTTGGACTCATGAGGTTCAGTAATCCCAGCAGGGGGCAGCAGATCTTCAACAGGCCTTTATCTTCATCACAGTTTAACAGTTTTTATTCAAATGTCACAACAGGTAAATTCAGATTTTAATGTAAATACAGAAAATATGTTAATAAACCATTCTGTTGACAGCATTAAGAGGTCCTCTTTGTTTTGGAGGAGTTGCTGTGTCCATTGGTAGGGACACCAATGTTGAGCCCAAACTTTCACCCTTGCACACACATACACCACAGAGGAGGAACCCTGGGTGGAGTTAATGAGAAGCAGATACTGTCACTGCCCTTCCCAGAGTTCGCAGTGGTCACAGAGCTTCTCTCTCTCTCTCTCTCTCTCTCTCTCTCTCTCTCTCTCTCTCTCTCTCTCTCTCTCTCTCTCTCTCTGTGTTTAATGACTACTCTCTTGTCCTGAATTAAAAGCCTGCTCTCAGCGGCTGCTCTAATTGGCTGGTGTGTTGATGTTTAACCACAAGGACTCAGTCACATGACTCATACATTTCTTCTCTGACTGAATCTGAGGCCACGAAGCCTCCAGATGTTTCTCTCAGTTGAAGGTCTAAACAAGTCCAAATCCCTGAGTGTAGCTCTGCCTCCTACCTGAAAAACTCAACCTGTTGTCGTCCTCTTTAATGCTGAACATCACTGGTTTGAATTCACTGCAAAAATCTTTGTCCTGTCTTCAGTCGTCTGATGTGTCTTAGTCTCCTTCATTTATAAAACCATCATCACACATTAACAGTCAGAGACTGGCTGCAGTGAAATGTTGAGTCAAAGGTCAAAACCAGAGAGACCAGTCCAAGACCAATCCAACGAGTAGGTCCAGAGTCAAACAGACAGTAACTTTATATGCTGTCACCTGATCAGAGGGAAGACAAGGTTACAATGTATATACACAAATACAGGAAGTAAATTATATAACAGTCACATAATGTAAGTGATTTCAAAATAAAACAGGAAACGCCAACCAGAGTCCAGGTCACCATCATTCTATCTGTAGACTGACCTGGTGTCAGTTTCCCGTATTACGATGGACATTAACACTGAACTAACATGCATTTTAAACTAACATCTAAGGAACTAACATAGTAGTTTGAACTATGTTGGTTTGAACCACTGTTGTTCGAACTGTGTTCAATCTGACTTTCACAGCAGGAAGCTTGTAAAAACTCACAAACCTTTGTAATATTATGCCTAAATATGACAGTTGTGACAAGATTACATGATTCATATTAGACTATTCATATTGTAATTCAAAATAATTACATAAATAAAAAATAGCAATAATCATAATAATAATAGTAATATGCTTCTTGTAGAAGAAAATATAAGAACCCTTAGCTAGGCTATTACAATGCATGTGTTCCTCCTCTCCCCACTCATCTATCTATCTATCTATCTATCTATCTATCTATCTATCTATCTATCTATCTATCTATCTATCTATCTATCTATCTATCTATCTATCTATCTAAATATATACATTTATAACTTTGTATATCTGTACATATGTGTATGTATATATATTTATAACAGGTATAAATTAATTAAGCCATATTGACATCTGGACACATCTGGACTCCTCATCCTTCAGTGTTTAGAAAGGCGTGCTCTGTTCTTCTGTGTTATTCACTGCTACACTCTGTATCTCCAGCTCCTCTGTTCATCAGCAGCTTTTTGGGGTTTTTATTTTGGTCCTGTTTAAACTGTTCTTTCATATCCATCTGAATTCCTCTGTGAGTGACGTGAAGTCTGCTCCTCTATTCAGTCAGTTAATACTTCAGCAGTCACATGACTCATACAGTCAACAGTCCTCCAGAATCCTGCAGCTCCACATGAGACCACAACATGGACAGAGACTGTAAACACTACACCTCCCTCCAGGTCTTAACCCAGGCCTGCAGCCCAGTCTGTGCAGTCACTTGTTTCACCTCAGTCTTTATTTGTAACTGTTAAACTTGTCTCTCTGTTGAATTGTCTCTGTATCTGATCGTCCTCTACCTGTGTCCTCACACTGAGACCTGACACCTGGACTCAAATCCTTTATTTGTGTCCTTTCTCCTCCATGGATTCAAAACACATATCAGGAAGGATCATCACAGACCTCATGGACCTCATGGTCATCAGGCATTACTGACTGACACAGTTTTAACTGATCTCACTCCTGAAGCTCTGAGCTGCTCAGTGTGAAAACAGATGAATGTCTGAATGTGAATGGGGGGGGGGGGGGGGGGGTCTATTGTTCTGCTAATATGGGGATGGGGGTTGTATTCACCAAACACTCAGTCAGTGTAACGGGGATCCACATAGATCCACATTAGAATAATAGAGAGAGAGAGAGAGAGAGAGAGAGAGAGAGAAATTCATCAAGCTGCTGCAGTTTAACAGGATCTTACGTTTTTCAGAGTAAAATCCCACATCCTGTCCATAATAAATCCTGAAGGAGAAAAAAAAAACAGTTTCCATGGAGACAGAGAAGTCTGACTCCACCTGAAGTCCTGTAGTTTGTGTTGTATATATTTATAACATATAAATATATAAATACAGGATGATACGATCCAGTATCAAAAGATGAGGGAATGAATGAATGAATAATTGTTTCTGTGTCATTAAAATTATCCATCCCACATCTGATAATACTAATAATATGACATGGTCCAAACACTCAGAGGAAGTCTTCTTTAGTTTCACTGAGTAACTAGTTAAAGTCAGTGTGTTGTCCTCATACAGTCAGATTGTGTAGTAGTTTCATCCTGTGGTTTTAAAATGGATTTTCATTCTTTCTTTCCATTTTGAACATTTTGTTTTAACACATTTACGTTGGGCTTTTATTTGGACAGTCGGGTCTATTCTCTTTTTTATAACATAATTTCTCTTCCTTCTCATTTGACCCTGAGATAATGAATCTAATTACAACTACAGGTGTCTTACAGCAGAGGGTCAGCCAACAGTAACACATGACTCACACGTGACCTCAGACTTCAGTGTCCAGCACATGTTTCGCTTGATTCTTGGATAACATAAGATTTTTAAAAACGAATGAGCAAAGTCACTTCCTGCGAGACTTTTATTTTGTTAGTGCAGGTTTATTTAGATACGGCGGAGCGGAAGTAGTTAGTATGAGTGTGCAGCTTCAGCAGTGACGATGTGTGCAGACCTAGACTCACAGAGCAGATAAACCCGCGTCTAACTGAGCAGGAGAATAAGTTTTAACTGTTGTAACTGGACTGTCCTGAGTGAACCCGCTTTTATTCCGGATTTTACCCAGATTTAATCCGGGTCTGAGGCTCCGCTGCAAACAGGATGGTTCGGGGTTTGCAGGTATTTAAACTGTGTAAACTAAGTAACACAGAGCTCCGATTCAGAGCTATTTTATTTCCCGTGTTGTGTTGTCTGATTATTTGTTGGTTTGTGTGGCTGATTTGGTTAAATGTGGTTATTGGATCATGAGCAGAAAAGATATAAAAGAAACAATAAATTAATATTAATCATCTAGACTGTATGACTGTTATCCACTGTAATGTGGTAAAGACAGTGTTACAGTGTGTGTTACTGTGTGTGTTGCAGTGTTACAGTGTCACTGTGTGTTAGTGTGTTACAGTGTCATTGTGTATTACAGTGTGTAACAGTGTTACAGTATGTGTTACAGTGTGTTTCAGATTGTATTACAGTTTGTTTCAGCATGTGTTGCAGTGTGTTACAGTGTCACAGTGTGTGTTTCAGTGCGTCACAGTGTTTCAGTCAGTTAGTGTGTGTTACCGTGTGTTTCAGTGTCACAGTGTGTGTTTCAGTGTGTCACAGTGTTACAGTGTCACAGTGTTTCAGTGAGTTAGTGTGTGTTACCGTGTTTTCAGTGTGTTACAGTGTGTTACAGTGTATGTTTCAGTGTGTCGTAGTGTTATGGTGTTTCACAGCATTACGGTTTGTCACAGTGTTACAGTGTCACAATGTTACAGTGTCACAGTGTTTCAGTGTTTCAGTGCGTTACAGTGTGTGTTACCGTGTGTTTCATTGTGTCACAGTGTTACAGTGTGTTACAGTGTGTCACAATGTGTCACAGTGTTACAGTGTATGTTTCAGTGTGTCATAGTGTTTCAGTGTGTTTCAGTGTGTGTTACAGTGTGTTTCAGTGTGTGTTACAGTGTGTTAAAGAGTGTCACAGAATGTGTTGATGTTGCTGCAGTTCGGAGGTGGATGGTTGTGGTGTTCAGGAGGTCACTGGTTGTCATATAGACAGTCACTTCCTGTGGTTCACATGATGTGGAGGTGTAGAGTTAACTCTGGTCCAAACATCACAACAATATTTTTAGGTCATGATGCACGGTCTGAATCAGTCCACAGATTGAATTGAACCCATGTGATCACGTGACTAGTTTTGCACATGGTTGCCTGGACACAACTTTTCAAGCCTGGAAGTTGTGATTCCTATCTTTCCTCCACTTCATACGTTTCTTTTGGAAGCGACAGGTGTGATGCACCTGTCCAGGAGTACAACCACAGAGCTGCTGGAATATTCTGAACATGAAGAACCTGTTCACTGATCAGAGCTCACTGATAGTTGACTAATGTATGTAAACTCATCACTGTAGTAACAGTGGTTACATAACCTTCAAAACGAGACACAACCGTGCACACACGTGTCATAGGTGATCCCACACAGACACACACACACACACACACACACACACACACACACACACACACACACACACACACAGACATAGGGGCACACTGCTGTGTGTGCCACTATGCGTAAACTCTGATGAGCTTCTGCTTCCATGTTTTGGTTTGAGGGCAGAGAGAGGACACACACGCACGCACACACACTCTCAGTAACTCTGTGTTGAATATTTAAATCTTGTATTTGCATCTCTTTGTCTGCAGCTGCAGCCTTTAATCACTGTGTGTCTGTGTGTGTGTGTGTGTGTGTGTGTGTGTGTGTGCTGTATTGTAAATTACACAGTAATGAACATCTCCAGTCTGTTTGATGTGTTAAACGTCTCTCTCATGTTTTAATGTTCAGTTTTTAATGTGAGAAGACTCATGAACTCATCTCCGTCTGCGTGTTTACATTACGTTTACATCATGTTAACATAATTTTTTACATAATTTTTACATCACTGTAATGTCATGTTTATGCCACATTTACATCTTTGAGCTTGTGATCTTAACCTGTCCCTCCTGAGACCACGTCTAGTACAGGTCTGTAGAGTCCAGGACAGAGAACCAAACAGTTTGTTCTGACTTTTATCAGCACTGTGAGATCAGCTGTTCAGCCAGAGACCTGCATCACAACCCCCTACACACAGACTGAGCCAACAAGGTCAAATACCTGTGCGTGTGTGTGTGTGTGCGTGTGTGTGTGTGTGTGTGCGTGTGCGTGTGTGTGTGTGTGTGTGTGTGTGTGCGCGCAGAGGAGAGATAATTTGTACCATCTTAACCACCAGCCATTTTCCCTGTGCAGAACAGCAGTTTATTGTTCATTTTCTTCACATTTTATAAAATTAACTTTCACACCTGGAAACATGGAATAAAGTTTTTACACCAACAAATCATCGACGACACAAAGTCCAGGTGTTTAATGTCACATCAGTAAAAACAGAGATGAGCTCCGCTCCACCTCCTCAGTCATCCAGAGTCAGAACAGAAAGAAAAGTTAGAAACATGTTTCACCTCCTGCTCTGAAACAAAGAAGAAGAAACTAAAACTGCACCAAGAAGAAACTGTTACAACAGTTAAAACATAAAGAGGAAAAACCTGGACATGACCATTTTAAACCACAGAGCCTGGTTCAGGTTTAAAATCTTTGTCCTGACCAGCTGATCATTTGACCAGGTCACGTTACAGTCAGAGGTAATGACACTGCACATGGTTATAATATGATGAATATAGAATCACAGACATCACTGTGTTTATTATGAAAGTCAAAGGTCAAGACGTCAGCTGACACAGAGGAGAGGAAATGATTCGATGATCAGCAGATCAGCAGACTGATCAGTATATTGATCGGTGAGGGATGTTTGAGCTGCTCAGTGAAGGTCTGAAGACACAAAGAGGACTGAAGCTGCAGGTCTGGACTCGACTCAGGACCCAGGAATGTTAGAGAGGGAGGGGCGAGGGAGGAGGATGAAAGTGGTGAGGAGCTGAAATAACAAAAGGGAGGGGGAAGAACATTTGGTGTTACTGTGTGTGTGTGTGTGTGTGTGTGTGTGTGTGTGTGTGTGTGTGTGTGTGTGTGTGACAGTAACACATAAGTCGTTACCATCATAAAACAACAGTCACTTCCACACACTGGTCTTAGCTCAGCAGGTCCTGGTCATCACAGGTGGTCTAACTAATCCAGACTACCCTGCAGTCTCAGACTCTTATTTTGAAATAAAGCTGAGTGCTGAGCTCCATCAGCAGTGAATGTGTTTTAGACCATTTTAACGAGCTTTGATCCCAGACTGCGTGAAACCTTGTTAGACCTCTGACCAGGTCAATGACAGATTCTCATGTTTAATGTTTTATCTCAACATCTGTATCTGATCTCAGTGCTCAAACCTTTAATAATGAAACTGTGACACTGAACTGCATCAACACATAAATCTGTATCTGGACACGATGACATCATGATGGTCTTGGTCCTGATCCAGCTGTCAATAAGCTGCACGCATACGGGTTTAGGTTTAAGGACTTGTTTCTATGACAACAGCTCCTGATGAATGTTAAACAGCTCCAAAAGATCCAAACTCATCACCAGTCTGATCTGAAGATCAGGAACGGTGAAATCTATGAACCTGTTTCAGTTCAGGATCAGATCCAGACTAAAGTCAGACTGGTGGTGGTTTGTCAGACCGGTCAGACTGATGGTGGCTCCATGGCTATCAGTACCACCCCAAACAACCAGGGACTGGACCCTGAATCCTGATCAGACTGCCTCGGTCATGTTGGAGAGGGGAACTTGACTGAGACTGAGCAGAGACTGTTAGAACTCTGCTGCTATCACCAGCTCTGCATCACCAACACCTTTTGCTAGACAGGGTCTCTGCACATGGTGTGACACTCCCAGGATCCAAGAGCTGGCACCAGCTCAACCTCATCATCACGAGATGAAACTGTCTTAGCAGAGTCCTCTGCCCAGCTACTGGACCATCAGGGGACTCCAAGGGACCAGGGGAACAAACTACCAACCCTGTGGTCAGAGGACCACCTGACACATAGCTTCTCTTCAACATGTTTGAATTATCAGGATGTTTAATGTTAATGTCTGACCCACACACACACACACACACACACACACACACACACACACACACACACACACACACACACACGTGTGATAACAGTTTGTTCAGATTGTGTTGTAACACTCACAAACTGTTGTGATGATATCACTAAGCTGTCCACCAGCTGTGTGTGTGTGTGTGTGTCTGTGTGTATGTGTTTGTGTGTGTGTGTGTGTGTGTGTGTGTGTGTGTTCCTTGCCTCCTCTATGTGTATAATTAGCTTCAGTCCATTGTGTGGTTTGAGTTGAATTTTAACTGTTTCCTCGCCAACACTGAGTTTTGTGTTGTTTGTTGTGTTGCCTTGTGCGGTTGTTGTTGTTGTTGTGTTGATTATTTCCTTCATTTTTTAGTCACCAACTGTGTTTTACTGATTCTGATGGAACCAGGAGATGGTTTGTGTGTGGATAGTTGTCTCTTGCTGGACTTGTGGTCTCATGCCTAGAGGACTGGACTTGTGGTCTCATGTCTCAGGTCTCAAGGGGATTAGTTCTTCAGTGATTAAGTGATTCAGGTTTTCAGGCTCTGTGTGAAACCAGACCTGGACCTGACTCCTACTGGTTTCACTCTCTCACTCGTTTCCTTTCTCTTCATAACTCATTTCCTTCTTCCTGTTTCCTGTCGGCTCCACTTCCTGTTCTCAGGGACATCCAGTGAGGAGTCCTGCAGTCACAGGACATGTCGTCCTGGATCCAGAGGGGTCAGCAGGTTTCTGGTGTGCTGCAGGTTGTGTTGTTGTTCTGTTTGTGCTGCTGGTGGGAGACAATCAGAGTCTGGACCTGTTCACTGATCTGTCGGGTTCATGTGACACAAACTCTTCATGAAAACTGTGTGTGTGTGTGTGTGTGTGTGTGTGTGTATTTTTACTTCTGATTTTAAACAGATATTTATTTCTAAATTGAATCATTTAAAATTTAGGTTAGAGATTTTCACAATAAAAGTCTGCTGTGAACTCGGGATGGTGGTCAGACAGGTGTGAAGGAGGTCAGACTCCCTCAGACCCCCCCCCCCCCCCCCCCCCCCCCGAGCCCTTCCTCAGAACACACTTTCAGAGTCCCCCAAGGAGTGAGGACAGAGGGTTGTTGAGATGTTGTGATAGTTTTATCCTGTAGGAGGAGCTGTAACTGTTCACATCTTTCTGTATGTGTTTGTAGATAACAGCTGTTTAGTCTACAAACTGATAACCCTGTGTGTGTGTGTGTGTGTGTGTGTGTGTGTGTGTGTGTTCATTCAGGCGTGTCAGTATTTGCTGTTCTTTTCTCTCTGAATCAGTGAATCTGAACGTCTGAGTCTAAATCATTTCATATCACTGACAGGAGGAGGAATGATGAAGGTCTGATTGAAGTGATGAAGATGTTGTGACTGTAATGATGAAGACGATGTGACTGCAATGTTGAAGGTCCGACTGTAATGATAATGATAAAGATGTGACTGTGATGGTGAAGATGTGACTGTAACGATGAAGGTCTGACGGCTCCTCTTCCTCTGTGCTTGTTCTCTCAGGTCTGTAGGTCTGAAGACTGTTTAACTCCCTCTAGAGGGCAGCTGTGGAACTGCACCTGCACCACCAGCTAACAGCTAACAGCTAACAGTCCTGTGGTTGGTGTTGAGGCTGTTGATGGCCACAGGAGTGAACTACTGGAGCTCTTATGAACCCAGTTACAAGGTGAGGAACAGACATCCACTCATCTGGAGACAGGAAGAGTGTGATACAAAACAAGGTTTGTGTGTGTTACTGTCATACAACGTATTAACATGTCAGTGCTGTCTTGTGTGCTGACACCACAAGACACACATTCTCTGTGTGTGTGTGCGTGCGTGTGTGTGTGTGAGGTGGAACCCCCTGGAGAAGTTCTTTGTGTTGCTGGTTTCTGTCATCACATTGTGTTAATGCTGCAAAAAGATTTTCCTGAGCTGAATCACCGCAGTGATTGACCATTATTGGACCATGAACGATATGAAACGTGATCAATATGAATCATGATCAATGGTGGATTTATCTATTCAGACCAGCAGATGTTTTTACTTCCTGTTGTACAGGTGAGTGAGAGTGTGTGGGGCGGAGAACAGGATTCCAGCAGCGAGGAAGGAGGAGGAGGGGTCACATGGGAAACACCTGCCATGGAGGTCAAAGGTCAACTCATCTTAGCACCTGGTGAGAACAAACAACAGAATTTATATCAGAGACTGACCTGAGGTCTGTGGTCCACACCTACAATGTGTGTGTGTCTGTCTGTGTGTGTGTGTGTGTGTGTGTGTGTGTGTGTGTGTGTGTGTGTGTGTGTGTGTGTAGACCCTCTCACCTGTCCGGACAGGAAGCAGAGGGAGCGAATGGCAGAGCTACAGGAGAGGAGGCGGAGCCTGCAGGCGCTGCTGAGCACACGATTGGCTGAGCTCAGACGCATCTGTCTGCAGGAGGCGGTGAGTGATGTCAAAGTTTCCAAAGAGAGATTATACAATTATAGCTAATAGTCCTGGACTCGTCTGGTCCTGGTACTGCTGGACCAGCGCATGAATGAAGTTAATGTGATGTGTTTGAAGGTGAGTTTTCCTGTGTTTTCATTGGTCAGGAGCTGACAGGTGCAGTGCCCAGTGACTTCCCCCTGGAGGCGGGAGAGAAACCCCCCTGTGTCCGGCGGAGAGGGGGGGTGTCCCGCCAAGCAAACAGGAAGTGTAGAGCAGAGGTGAGCGACTCGTCACACACTCTAGAGTATTCTGGATCCTCAGAGAACCGGCTCAGTCTCAGATGTGGACTAGACCGGTACTCAGAGGGGCTCTGACCTCCACCAAGACCACACAGTCCTACACACGTGTTCGGCTATTATATAAGAGTAAAGGATTATGGTCAGACCCAAAACCTGATCTGGTGTCAGAGTGAGACCAGGTCCAGTTAAAGAAGAAAGAAAAAAAGTCAGATATGTATAAATCCACTGTTCTGTGTGTGTGTGTGTGTGTGTGTGTGTGTGTAGGAAGAAGACTGTCAGCGTTCGAAGCCAAAAAAAAATTTATTCAGTGGAGCTCTGAGGAAACACAGCGACTCCGAACACAACACACACAATCAGACACACACACACCACGGCAAGAGGACTGTACACAGAGGCTGCCACACAGGTAACACACACACACACACACACACACACACACACACACACACACACACACACACACACACACACACACTTTGGTTTGGTCCCTGCTACTGAACTGTTGAACATGAGAACTGATCTGCAGTCTGTCTCTGAACCTGTCTTTGTTTCCTCTGTTCACTTTGAAACGAGTTCCTGGAACTAGATCTGGATTCTCTCAGATCCTGGTTGGCTGAGTAGACGTGTTATAGCTTTGATTTGGTGTTTGAATGTAAAGCCCCTTCAGATATATATGAATAAAGTCCCACTGGTCAACAAACCAGCTAGCTTCAGGTTTTTGTTGGTAATGGAAAAGTGAACAATCATCAGTCACAACTGGGTCAAATGCTGCTGCAGTAGACACAGGTACCTATCAGCTCAAGCTCCAATCAGCAGTGATGTAAACACAACACCCGGGTAAACATGCTAGTTTTCTTCCCTTTTCCTGCTGTAACGTCTTTTAGAGCACGGACACTGTAAACACGCGTGTCGCCTGTCCAGCACAGTGCTCTCTGAGAGTGAGCTGCAGCCCTGAGATAAGTTTTAAAATCACACAATCACCACCTGAAGCCTCTCACACTGACAGCAGCACCAACCCGGGGTTGAGACGTGACAGATCGCTTTTAGTAATTTGCTCGACGGCTAACAGTTCACCCTCTCTCCACTGTGTGTGTGCTCTTTAAGTGCATGTGATGACATTGCTCCTTGCAATTGTGTGGGTCCTTAGTCCGAAAGACAAACTCAACTGGCAGTGGAAAAGTGGCCAATCTGCTTTTATTAGCAGGTTTACCCTCGTTTAAAAAACCTACTTATACCCACTAATGTTGGTGGAAAAAGGGTATTACTGGGGACGAGGTCTCAGAGTGTGTAAAACAGGATTGCCTGTCTTCATGCTGAAAAGTTTCCATTCAATAACACACACACACACACACACACACACACACACACACACACACACACACACACACACTCAGTTGGCAGTAGATGAGAAGTCATTGTTTAAGGAAGATGAGGAAACCTGCCTCTTCCTGCCTTTATTCTGCAACTGTTTCTGTGTGTGTGTTGTATATTTTCAGATGACACAGTGAGGTCAGAGAGCAGCTCAACATCAGATTCAACAGGACATGACAAAGGTAACACACACACACACACACACACACACACAGTGTGTTGTAGCTGCGCCCCCCCAGACTAAGCTGCTAATTACATCATTGCACAAAGTATTAATAATAAAAATAAATAAATAAAAATAATAATAGTAATTAGTCTGTTAAACATAATTCTTCAGCAGTCTGTTTATTTTTCTTCAGAATATGTCAACATGTGTTTGATTGACAGCTCCCTTCAGTGAAACAGTGAATTCAGTATCATTATGGCATGTCTGTATCTCTCTCTCTCTCTCTCTCTCTCAGATGAGGGTGTGTCTCAGTGTCGGCCCCCGCTGGTCTCTGCTGGTTCTCCAGTGGAGGTTTTCTACCAGAACAAAACCGGAAGGAACTCTCTGCACAACAGGTACATTTATCTCCACATTTAGCATGTTAGCTCGGACAATTAACATGTTAGCATCAACAATTGGATGTTAGCTTCAAATTTAGCATGTTAGCTTAGACATTTAGCAAGTAGCTTTTAATAGTAGTATAATGATGATATCATACTTCATGATCTGTGATAGCTAACCATATTTTATAGAATACCTTCTCTTCCTTTTAGTGGAAATTGTTTTAGTGAAACAGATTTAACCAACAAACTGAGGAACCATGATCCTGTTCTCTCTGATCAGGTTCAGTCAGGAAGCATGGTCCTCCAATAACCCAACAGATTAGGACAACTCACGGGACTGGATCAGTACCTGGGACTAATCTGTGAAACTTTTGTTTGGACCAGTGTGATCTCTGAGAATGTATGAGGCCATGTCTTTAACAGAAAAAAGAACAGATCAGCTCTTCCAGGAAGTAGTCAGGTCCTCTACTGAGGTAAAAGTCTCATACCACACTGTAGTGTGATAAAGTGTTCAGGTATAATCAGGACAGTGTATCAAACCTCAGATTTATAAAAAAAAAAAAAGAATTATCCAAAATCAAATCTTGTAGCTGTGATACAGCCTCTTCTGTCCCTCTTCTCTTTCAGGACAGAGCATCCAGAGACTCTTCAGACCCACAAGCCCCTCCCCCTGCCTCCCTCCCACCCACCCCCCCTTCCCCTGCATCCTCCCCCTCGCTCTCAGGACTCCTCCTCCTCCGGCCCCTCTGATGCAGGAGCAGTGGGTGAGGCGGGGGTCAAAGTTAATGCAGCTCATCGCAGTAACAGCTCAGATGGCCACCTAGACCGCATCAACTTCCCGGAGGAGGAGGGGGGGCCACACCAGGGAGGACTGTGGGTAAATGGTCTGCCGGGGTCCAGAGGAACAAACGCCACAGGTGCATTCAGGAGCTCTGAGACGCTGACGGACGGATGGACAAGGACGAATAACAGACCTGTGGAGGGAGGAGCGATGGGAGGAGGGGCAGGGCGTGGAAGAGGGGGAGGAAGAGGAGGGGGGTACAGCGAGGTCCTGCTGGACTACGTCTGGGGGAAACAGCAGCTGTTGCAGCGACAACAGTCCCAGGCCAGTAACAGACAGCCAATCACATCGCAGCACCAGCTGCTCTACAACGGTTACTCCTCCTCCCAGCAGCCCCCCGGAGCCCCGCCCACTTACCATGGTCACCACAGCGACCAGCGGCGAGTCAAAGTGACCCGCACCAAATCGTGCGGCCCCTTTCTCCCAGTGCAGCAGAGCCAGTCCGATACCCATAATCCTCCTCTGTCCACCATCCAGCCTGATCCCCACCCCCACCTGCTGCCTCCTCGACCCCCACAGCTGCCCCCCAACCAGGACACCCAGCTGGAGGAGGCCACCAGGAGCCTCCACAAGGCCCTCGCCCTGGAAGGTAAGAACTAGTTACATCACACAGCAGAAAACATCTGAGAACACCTGAGTCCACCTTTAACACCTGAGTTCTCCATAAAATACCTGAGTCCACCTTAAACACAAATGAAGTAATGAGCAGTGGGTGTTGAGCAGGATCAGCTGTTGGTGAGTTGGGGACTTTAAAGTCCACAGTGAGCTGAATGGGTTCTGGCTATGTCAGACCTCCTGACCTCACCTGTGTCTACACACGATGAACTCCTCACTGGCTGAAACACCTGGTCCAGGTAATCTGATGATTCTTCGTGACCCCACCTTGGTCCTTGGTTGGGCTGGGTCCAGATTGTGTTCATAAATTGATTCATACAGCGCGTTCCAAATTATTATGCAAATGTTATTTTTCTATTTTTCAAAATAGTCGATGCAAATGACAGTCAGTATAATTTTCAAGTCATCAACCGTTAATTAAAATTTTAGACAAACATCCCAACGATAACAGTATTTTTTTCAAAAATAAAAAAGTCAAAATGCACTGTTCCAAATTATTATGCACAATAGAGTAAAGAACCAAAAATGGTAATTTGTTGAACTTGCAGCATTAGGAGGTCATATTTACTGAAATCAAAAGCTATTTAAATCAAAAACATCTTAACAGGCCAAGTTACATGTTAACATAGGACCCCTTCTTTGATATCACCTTCACAATTCTTGCATCCATTGAACTTGTGAGTTTTTGGAGAGTTTCTGCTTTAATTTCTTTGCAGGATGTCAGAACAGCCTCCCAGAGCTGCTGTTTTGATGTGAACTGCCTCCCACCCTCATAGATCTTTTGCTTGAGGATGCTCCAAAGGTTTTCAATAGGGTTGAGGTCAGGGGAAGATGGAGGCCACACCATGAGTTTCTCTCCTTTTATGCCCATAGCAGCCAATAACACAGAGGTATTCTTTGCAGCATGAGATGGTGCATCGTCATGCATGAAGATGATTTTGCTACAGAAAGCACAGTTCTTCTTTTTGTGCCACGGAAGAAAGTGGTCAGTCAGAAACTCTACATACTTTGCAGAGGTCATTTTCACACCTTCAGGGGCTCACCAGCTCTCTCCCAATGATTCCAGCCCAAAACATGACTCTGCCACCTCCTTGCTGACGTCGCAGCCTTGTTGGGACATGGTGGCCATCCACCAACCATCCACTACTCCATCCATCTGGACCATCCAGGGTTGCACGGCACTCATCAGTAAACAAGACTGTTTGAAAATTAGTCTTCCTGTATTTCTGAGCCCACTGAAACCGTTTCTGCTTGTGAGCGTTGTTTAACGGTGGCCGAATAGCAGGTTTATGCACAACTGCAAATCTCTGGAGGATCCTACACCTTGAAGTTCGTGGGACTCCAGAGGCACCAGCGGCTTCAAATACCTGTTTGCTGCTTTGTAATGGCATTTTAGCAGCTGCTCTCCTAATCTGATGAATTTGTCTGACAGAAACCTTCCTCATTGTGCCTTTATCTGCGCGAACCTGTCTGTGCTCTGAATCGGCCACAAATCTCTTTACAGTACGATGATCACGCTTAAGTTTTCGTGATATATCTAATGTTTTCATACCTTGTCCAAGGTATTGCACTATTTGACGCTTTTCAGCAGCACAGAGATCCTTTTTCTTTCCCATATTGCTTGAAACCTGTGGCTTAATAACGTGGAACGTCCTTCTTAAGTAGTTTTCCTTTGATTGGGCTCACCTGGCAAACTAATTATCACAGGTGTCTGAGATTGATTTCAATGATCCAAAGAGCCCTGAGACACAATATCATCCATGAGTTTAATTGAAAAACTAAAAATTAAATGTTTATGACACTTAAATCCAATTTGCATAATAATTTTTAACGCTGTGTATTTGATGTAAAGTCAGATGTGGATCATCCTCAGGTGTGACAGTGACTCAGCAGGTAAACTCTGCTGTAATTTATAACTAATAATAACTAATATCTGATGTTTCCTTGACAGGTCTGAGGGACTGGTACCTGAGGAACACCATAGGCTCCACCCACCAAAACCAGGCCAATGGAAAGGTGAACACAGGGGTCACCACAGGGGCATCAACTAAGGTGAACGGGGGGGTCAAAGGTCAGGCAGGTGGAGGCGGAGCTCTGCAGCGCAGACGGACAACTCACGGTGTCATCCAACAGTCAAACTATCAGACGGAGGAGAGTCATCATCATGCTCCGCCACATTACAAACAAATGCTGCCGCATTCAGCCACGTTCCATGGACGCCCACTGCACGGCAGGTAGGGCAGCTCACCTGTCCAGGTGCAGATCCACTGCTGTAAGAGCACCTGAGTCCTGTACCTGACCACCTCTCTCTCTCTCTCAGGTCTATGGACAGCTCTCTCTACCATGACTCCTTCCCTCCTCAGAAACAGGAAGTTCTTCTCAAAGACCCGTCTGTTGACCAACCGTCTCCTGGGACTCTGGTCTGACTCACCGACCAATCATCACACTGACAGACGGATAAACAGACCAATCCCAGGCTGGCTTCCTGGGATCAACCACCTGCAGTCAACTGGACACATAGAACCTCCTCCTGTTCTCCAGGACCTGCAGCTCAGTGTTGACATGAGGTGGTTCTCTTCAGGTCGCTGCAGCAGCTCCTCACAACTTTCTTCTCTCTGACTTCATCTGAAACCCCGCCCACCATGATGTCACAGAGGATGATGATGATGTCATTGCCCAGGTTGAGTCTGTGGATAAAAAAAACAGACAGAATGACTGGATAAACCACAAAGCTGGCTGAGGTGTATCTGGTATCTGGACTCAGGTCAGCTGACCCTCCTCTCCAGGTTCAGGTGCTGCTCGGCTTTAATGAACTGGTCTTTGTATCAGGGATAGAAATGAACTCAAGGACACGTCTAAACATCGTGGACCTGGACTTGTTTCCCGTTTACTTCTGTCGTAATTTTTTTACGACAGTGTCCTCGTCTCTCAGCCTCTGCTCAGACAATCAGGACACATCAGAGTTTTTATAAGAACTTTTGATAACAGTGAGGATGAGGATGATGATGATAATAATGACGATGATGATGATGATGATGATGATGATGATGATGATGATGATGATAATGATGATGATGATGATGATGATGATGATGATGATGATGATGATGATGATAATGATAATGCACTCTCTCTGAGGACACAAGCGTTTAGATATCACCAGCTCAGTCCAGCCAACCAGCAGTTTATAAATCTGAAAGATGAACTTTTGATAAAGTTAAACTGATCAGATCAGGTGACCTTGATCCCTCAGGTGAGTTCTTCAGAAACCAGCAGGTGAAGTTCTCCAGGTGTTTTTACAGTATGGACTCAGTGTCTCTGCACTAACCGTGAAGCAGCTGATGCAGGTTGATGAGCTCAACTGAGCTTCCTGTTGTGTCTCTGATCATATTAAAGAGTGAAAAGCAGCAGGTCGGTGACAGAGCCCACCACTCCTGAGACAGATCCAGTCCCAGCAGCCCTTACAGCATCAGGAGCCTCAGAACCTGAAGGACCCAAACCAAAAGTAACCTGCTCACAGCAGTGTTGTGCACATACTGATCAAGTTAATGTACAAATTCCCTTTGTACCTCCAGGTGTGCAGGATTTGGCCCCGCTCCCTGCCCATTATGGTCAATGTAAAATGCTTCATGATAAGCAGTTGTTCCTGCGGAGAACAGCAGCTGGTCTGAAGAAATAAACACAACAGAAGCTGACGTGTTGTGATTGATGCAGCAGCCTATTAGCCTGTTAGCCTGTTAGTTTTACAGACTTTTAGCCTGTTAGCATGTCAGCCTGTCACACTTTTAGCCTGTTAACCTGTTAGACTTTTAGATTTGTCAGACTGTTAGCCTGTTAGCTTGTCAGACTGTTAGCCTGTTGGCCTGTTAGCTTGTCAGACTGTTAGCCTGTTAGCTTGTCAGACTGTTAGCCTGTTACAAACATCTAACACTGTTAGATATTTGGGACATCACATATTAAATTAATGTTCTGATTTGAAGTGATATAAATATTCAACTAATCAGTGCAGCTCTAGATCAATATAAAAGATCATTAAGTTTCACCTTCTGTTTCTCCAAAGTGTCTGTAGACCTGGATACACTTGTACAGGTGAATGTTCTCCTGTCAGGTTTGTTTTATAAATCCAACCTTTTTTCCTATTGGTGTAAGACTTCACAGATAGATAGTGATACAACAGGTCACATGATACACACTTGTGACATAGCAGCAACGGACCATGCAGAGAATACAACAACTGTTGCTGTTGCTAACAACAACAACAACCACCATGTGGTTTTCTTAGAGCTCCTGATGCTGACGGGCTGAGAGCTGCTTCACTGGTCATACTGGTCCTCTGTCTGTTTTATTGAACATCTCAGTCAAACATGAAAACAGATCTTCCTTCCTCCTCCTGACTGAGACAGGAACTGCAGTCAGAGCTGATCAGGTCCAGGTCTTCAGTCTCTGCAGGACTTCAGAATCCAGATCCAGATCCGGTCTGAGAGCAATAAGAGGATCTCTGTGTTTCAACTGTTTCAGGATAAAAATGGTTTGCAGCGACAATCAGACAATGATGTCAGTGTTTGTATCGTGATTGATTGGTTTATTGATCCTGTTTTGTACTGAGCTCCAGTGAAAAGATCACTTTAATGCAGCTTTGTAAACCATGTGAAGTATTGATGGAGGTCTGATGGTGTCAGGTCTGCTCCACCTTTATTATAGAATATTGATTATTACTGTTTGATGATAGGTTTTCTCTGCTGACACCTGCTGAGTCTGTGTCGTTCCTGTGGTCAACATAAGAACGTGCTTCATGTTGTTTTGTTGCTGGTCTGTTATCAGTTTGTTCTCTGAACCAAAAACTCTGAGTCTGTGCTTTGGTTCTGTTCTGAGATCAGTTTTTAAAATCAGGTTGTTCAGCTCCACAAAAACCAGTCTGACCTCCAGTTCCCTCCAAACGCAGCCGTGGTCACATGACAGGTCAGAGGTCAGACGCTCGTTATTTAAAACCTTCGAACAGCTGGTTAATGACTGACATGTCTGGCATCAATAAGAACAGATATACACTGACTCCACACTGATGAACAGGTGAGCAGGTGTCTGCAGCAGGTAGAAACAAACCACTCAACCTCATTACTGCCAAATGAAATAATAATATTGACACAATATTTACTGGCTCAACATCTGTGTCTGGACCCTCAGAACCAGATCAGTTTATCTCCCGCAGAACTCCACAGGTAGAGCAGAAGACTGTGATGTCACTCTACAGGTAACTGGTCTCTTCACCTGATTGGCTTTTCCACAACAAACCAGAATCAACAGAGCGGCAGATCAAACAGTTCCAAATATAAGCCCCACCCATCTTCAGAAACCCAAGCACAGGATTGGACACTGCAGCTGTCACCCTCTGACTGACAGAGGTCTGACCACACTGAATTACTTCTGTCTCATTAACATCTGTGGTTTGTTTAGAAGTCGACCCCAGCTCTCATGTGACCATGGCTTCAGTCCCAGCATGCACCTCTTCTCACTCCGGTCTTACACCAAAGCAGAACAGATGTCAGGACGAGACAGAAACACAAATGTAAATATACTGAGTGACTGTTTCATGAACCAGTCTGAATACTGCAGTACCAGTGTGTAATACTCTGATACTCAGCACAGTATTGCACAGTAGAAGTATTCAGGGCTGTAGTCAGGATTATAGAGGCCACAGGTCTCCAGCAGTACTCCACCAGCTGCCAACCAAACTCTGTGCAATTTTCTGACTATTTAAAAAGTCTGTTTAATCATTGAACTGTAACTGTTGATTTTGTCTGGTGCTGTTTTTTTCATTCTACTGATCATCAGTTCATTTAATATTGATTTAATATATTTGTTTGACTCAAACCTTCAGATTTAGTCTCTGAATCCATCATCATGTATCAGGTTTAACAGGTGTAGTGACAGGAGGTGAACTCTGTGTCCTCAGACCTGCAGCCCTGACACTGTTCAGTACTGTACTGTAGTAGTACCTGTACCATGCAGTACTAGTACTAACTGTAGTACTCTGTTGTACCAGTAGGACTTGTGACGATGTCCTGTCCCCCTTCAGGTCCAGGACCAGCTGTGTGGACAGTCAGTGTGATGTCACAGCTGTCTCTGCTGTGATGTGTTCAGGTGCACTCTGTACAGTTGGTTTTTGTCTCTTTACACTTCTCTTACACTTTGTGTAAAAATCATTTTCTATCTTTTTGGACTCTTCAGTCATTTGTACTTTTTCACTCTGAATCTTTCTGCCGTATCATGTTGGACAATGAAAAAGCTTACTGTAAATAAATGACTGACAGGCTGTAAACATGCTTTTTTTAAATAAAGTTTTGTCTTCACGGTCTGAGCTGTCTTTTAATCCAGGTTTACACTGTTTACGTTTAAACACGTGTTTACGTATTTTAACTGATTCTTCATCAGTCACAGAGTAAGCTATCTTCACAGACCTGGACCTACAGGGGGCGTTGCAGATCTTACAGCAGCAGCCTGGTTACAGAAGCAGGTCTGGAACTGAAAGGTCGCCCAGTCTAATCCTTAGACCAGGAAGAAAAGCAAGTGAGGGGAGTGAATGAACAGCACGGACGTGCCCTAAAGCAAAGCACCTAAACCCCCGCCTGGTCCGGTGTATGTGTGCGTGTGTGTCTGTGTTTGTCCATTGTACTGTAACTACAGTTCACAGCTGGTTACCACTAACCCCAGCTGGCAACAAGGGACCAAAGAAGGAAAGGTCTCTGTGTAGGAAGGTAGGATGTAGGAGAGGAGGAGTGAGTATTGGGACGCAATCCGTCCTCTCAGGTAAACAGGCTGAACTTTCTCCCGCGACATTAAACTCCGTTAACCGGGTTAAAGATGAAGTAAAACGACAGAGTCTTAGAGGAGGAACATAAGGAATTAGATTACGTGTCCTGGTCAAACCCGGAACACAAGACCGGACCAGACCGTTAAACTCTGAATCTTTTCATGTTCACATCAGAGGAACAACAAAGTTCCTGCTGTTAGCGGCTAGCTTTGTTAGCATCGCTCCGTTAGCTGCAGGGTATTTAAACCCAATTTAAAATCTTTGTTCGGTTCGGTGTCGACACCGCGGACCCGGACCCGGAGTTAACGGTCGATAGACATCTAAAGAAAACGGGTTTATGTCTGACACGATGAGTAAAGGCATTTGTGTACTGTTAGCCGGCTGCTACACACTCTTTACCGAAGCTAACGGTAACCGGAGCTAACTAACCAGACTCATTGAATCAGGTTTACCGGGTTTTATCGGTGTGAACAGTCATAATACAAGTGGGTGTAAAGGACGGAGCGGAGACACGGGACATTACCGTCACCGTTTATGACCGCTATCATAGCTCCCAGGTAAAAGTACTGACACCACAGTAGTACTGCAGTACGTTAGTACTGACCGTATTAAAGCTGAACACAGTGAATCATCAGATTATTACTGAAGTTGTATGTATTAACGATCTTAACGATTGATCTGTGAACATATTTGGTTTATAAAAATCATTAGATACTGATGTTTGTTTACAGCCAACTGCTCTGTCTAATAATAATAATAAAATGAACTCTCTATCGACTGATAATTTCTGCTGAATTTACTGTTTAATTCATAACAAAGCTAAATTAAACTAGTGAAGCTCACATCATTTTATATTTCTTTCAGAGAAAGTGAAAAATAACCATTGTGATGATGAAAATGATGGTCAGTTATGAATAGATGATGGTTAGTTATGATGTTGATGCAGTCTCAGACAGTATTGATAATCATTATTATTAT
Organism: Seriola lalandi dorsalis; assembly: GCF_002814215.2. Lineage (NCBI taxonomy): Eukaryota > Metazoa > Chordata > Actinopteri > Carangiformes > Carangidae > Seriola > Seriola lalandi. Next base: position 146,859 of record NW_019524849.1, on the reverse strand, counting down.
CATAAATACTGATAATCTCAGGCTTTGATCAATCAGCTGCTGAGATGGAGGCGTGTCCTCATGCAGCACAGACTGAACATTTCTGTCACAGAAAGTTCACTCACCTTCTCTCCCTTGTGCAGGTCGAGGGTCAGCCCCAGAGTTCATCATGTTGTTTCCATGACGACAACCCTGCTGTCTCAGTGGACCCCTCTGGGACCAGGTTCAATTTGGACTCCTCCTGTGATGCACTTCTGTTTCTTTCCCCTGATTGGTCACCTGTCACCTCTCTGTCAGCATGCAGCTGACCTATCAAAAGCTGCCGGTTCAGCTGAGGCGGAGCTCCAGACTCAGGAAGCTGATGGCCGTACTGCTTGCTGCCTATGCCGTCAAAAAAATGTCCCCGTATGTCTGGAGGAGGATACAGGTGAAGAAACACACATGCGCACACACATACACACACACACACAGACACACACGCACGCGCGCACACACGTACACAGACTGAGTGTGTTTGTTTTGTTTTCAGAGGGGTGCAGAAGGTAAACAGCTGGGTGAAACTAACCTCCCTGTGGGTGTGGCCACCACCTCCAGCTCTGTGGGAAACAGCACAGAGAAGAAGAAGAAGCAGAAAAGTGACAGCAGGTGTGTGTGTGTGTGTGTGTGTGTGTGTGTGTGTGTGTGTATGTGTATTACAGTGTCTCTCCATCAGTCTGAAATTGAGTCCAGAAACTCTAAAAGCACCTATTGGAGTACTGGTCATGAAAACTAGTTCCTAAATTGTGGACTTATGAAGATCACCTAGATCCTCGCTGATAGGTTTGTGGCTCCTGAAAATCTGAGAGAATCAATTAGCACAGTCCAACAGGTCCAGAGGCCTTTACTACGAAGCAAGTTCAACATACCCAGGACAACTTTTCATTATGTGGCTTACCTGAACCTAACATTGACCATGCGGGATAACCTGTACTACGAAGCTGGTTATCACCTAGCTCAGTTAACCCTGGGTTTACCTGTACAGGCACAAGCGTGTTCATGTGAAAGAGGCAGAGTTGTTAATTATAAGCAAAATCGTCAGAACCACCAACCAAGTACTTAATATGATATGAGAATAAACACTGATACCTGCAGGTAAATGTGGTTATAGCGACATCCAAAAGTGATATTCAACAGTTGAAATGTAAACAATATGATCACATGACTGGAAAGAAGAAAAAAGAAACACTAAAAATAATTTCTAATTATTAAGGTCTGACCAAGGACACATTGTAAATAAGTGCATGAATTATCATGAAGTTTTCTTCTTTTGTCTGATGATGAACAAACAATAATGAACACAACCACCGTCTTAATTAGACAGGGCTGAATTAAACCTGAACTTACCTCAATAACCTCGAATCCTGCTTCATAGTACAGACCTCAGGATCTCTTCGTTACCTGGCTTCAGTCACACCCAGCAAAATACAACATGAGACAAATATAAAGATCTGTTATCTCGAACATGTGTGCAGCAGTTACCATGGCAAAATGTTAGTAAGCCTGTGCCCTTAAGGGTTTGGGTTAGAGGACTTGTTTCCATGACAACAGGTCCAGATGAAGCAGCTTCACACTGTAGAATGAACCTAGTCAGACAGATGTCTCCGTCTATCTTCAGGTCTCCATCAGTGAACAGGGAGTTTGTCCTCAGACTGTCTCGTCTGTTGAAGCTCTTGTTTCCACGGTTACTGTGTCCAGAGGTCGGTCTGTTGGTTTTACACTCTGTCACTCTGATGTCCAGGACCTTCCTGTCCATCTACGTTGCTGCTCTGGATGGTCTGTACCTATATGTACCTACCTGTTTGTCTGTCTGTACCTGTCTGTGTCTGGCTGTACCTGTACCTTTTTTGTGTATTCCAGTGTGTGTGCAAAAGAAGAGCATCAATAATCAATAGAATTGATTGTTCCAGGATTGATAGTTAAGACTATAGTTCAGAAGGATCCTCGGGCCTTCGTGCTGCAGCTCTCTAAGTGGCTACTCATCGCAGTTCCTGCAACGTTCATCAACAGCACCATCAGGTTCCTGGAAGGTCAGCTGGCCCTCAGCTTCAGGAGCCGATTGGTCAACCATGCCTACCAGCTGTACTTCACCAACCAGGTCTCTCACACACACACACACACACACACACACACACACACACACACACACACACACACACACACACTTTCCCAGCTAAAATAAAACATGTTCACCTTTGACCTCTTTGTGACTCAGTGTTCTGTCCTGTCACACATCAACTTCCTGACTCAGTCCCTCTGAGTCCTGGACTGATCATTATTAATTACTGATCAATATCTCCAGAGTGACTCCAGTGACTCTAGTCACCCTGAAGTATATATCACCTGTTCACCTGGAACATCAGTTTAAACTGGGTTAAAACCTACTGGTGGTCCAGAGTCACCACAAAATACTTGAATCTTTGATCCCTCTCAGGTGCATCAGTCTGTATAGACACAGCTGTTGCTCTGCCTTCATGTTCGTACCTGGACACAGGACAGGTGGGCGGGGACATGATGCGTCAGCTGGAAGTCCTCTGTAATGTCTCTCTGTCTCTGCAGACTTATTACCGGGTCAGTAACATGGACGCTCGTCTGTCCAATCCCGATCAATCTCTCACCGAGGACATCGTAATGTTTTCAGCCTCCGTTGCTCATCTCTACTCCAACCTGACCAAACCAATCCTGGATGTGGTTGTCACCTGCTACACCCTGCTGCGCACCGCCCACTCTAAAGGTGGGTCAGTGTTCGTGTGCCAGAACATAACACACCACAGGTCAGAGTGTTTAAACATCACTACCATCCTGCAGGAGCAAACACCACATGGCCATCCGTTATTGCCGGCCTGGTGGTGGCACTCACCGCCAAAGTCCTGCGCTCCTGCTCGCCTCGATTTGGGAAACTGGTGTCCGAGGAGGCGAAGAGGAAAGGAGACCTGAGATACATGCACTCACGCATCATCGCCAACTCTGAGGAGATCGCGTTCTATGGAGGACACAAGGTACAGGACGCCCCCCGGTGAACACAACAAATCACTGCAGCTTTAAACAGTAACTGGAATTTTAACAGGAAGTCGTACAGTCAGCACTGTGCAGGGTGTGTTTGATTCATAGGTGGAGATGGCCCCGTCTGTGATGTTAATGTAGAGGTGTGTTTGATTCGTAGGTGGAGATGGCCCAGCTGCAGAGGAGCTACATGTCTCTGTCGTCTCAGATCCATCAGATCCTGTTAAAGCGACTCTGGTACGTCATGTTGGAACAGTTCCTCATGAAGTACGTGTGGAGTGCCTCCGGCCTGGTGATGGTCGCTGTGCCCATCATCACCGCCACAGGATACTCCAAATATGGTAAACGCACACTGAATATACATGATGTATAAAATACAGTTGACAAGGGAACATGTTGACCATGTGACACAGGCTCCAGCTGATGGAGGTTTCTCTGTTCTTCATCACGTGTAAATAAAGGTAGATAAAAACAAACCGGATACTGATTGTAACAAACACTGATGATGTGTGACCTTTGAACTGTGGCCTCCAGATTCGGAGGAGGTGAAGCAGGCTGCTATGGTGATGAAGGAGGAGGAGTTGGTGAGTGAAAGGACGCAGGCCTTCACCACGGCCAGAAACCTCCTCAACGCTGGAGCAGACGCTGTGGAGAGGATCATGAGCTCATACAAGGAGGTGACCTCCTCCTCTCTCTCCTTCTCTCTCTCTCTTTCGCCTCCTCCTCCTTCTTCCCTCTCTCCTCCTCTTCCCATCTCTCTCTCCTCCTCCTCTTACTCTCTCCTCCTCTTCTTCTTCTCCCTCTCTCCTTTTCCCCTCCCTCTCTCCTCCTCTTCCTCTCCCTCTCTCCTCTTTCCTCTCTCTCTCTCCTACTCCTTTTCCTCTCTCTCTTCCTCCTCTCTCTCTCCTCTTCATCGTTGTCTCTGTATCCACAGGTGTCTTTATAGAACAGGTGTTGACCTCAGTCAAAAAGTGAAGCTTACTGTGTATTTACCTGTCCAGGTGACAGAGCTGGCAGGTTACACAGCTCGTGTCTATGAGATGTTGGATGTGTTTGAGGATGTGAATCAGGGAATCTACCGCCGCTCTGCAGACAGAGAGGAGGAGGAGTCACCAGCAGGAGGCGCAGCTGTGGTTCAGCACGGTCAGAGAGTCTGTGGTCGACTGCAGATCAGAGGTGGGTGGCGCTCGTAGCGATAGCACTGTAGCATGATGCTGAGTCATCTCTATGAAGTGCCCCTCAGGCCTTCTCCGACATGACGGTAGAAACAGCTCTAACTGTCTCACACTGATGGTTTTAAAACGTGAGTACAGTGACAAGGTCTGTGTTCATATTGCATTATGAGAAACAAGCTGTAAATCAGAACAGTGTTCTCTAATACGACTCATACCTGTACAGGAGGAAACACCTGGTCTCTTCTTCACAGAGTCACAATGTTGATCTGTGTCTGTTCAAAATCCATCATTCAGCTCAGAGTTGTCATGTTGTTGTGTTTTTATGTTGTTGTCGTGTTGTTGTATTATGTTGTCATGGTGTGTTGTTGTCATGTGCAGGTCAGGTGATCAGTGTGGAGAAGGGGATTCGCTGTGAGAACCTGCCAATCATCACACCGACTGGAGACGTGGTGGTGTCCAGCCTTAACATCAAGGTAACCTGAAACTAGAGATGAACCGAATGAAACTCTGGGCAGAGACAATACTGATGTTTGTTTGTTTGTTTGTTTTTGTTGTTATTTCTTCCTCCTTTAGTAGCAGGGAAACAAAGAAATCCTCATTATAAGATAATAACTGAACTGTTGTGGTGAGCATAATAAGGGTTGCAGGGAGGTCGTAGTCTGTGGCGTTGTTCCAGAAGGCTATCCAGCACATAGAGTGTACTGTTCCACCAAGTGGCAGCATCTTACTTTAGCCTTTGTCATCGTCAACCTGATCTGCACAGCCTGCAGCCTGAGTAGGAAAGGGGTGACTGTCGGACTGTTTTTCAGCCTATTGCCACCACATCAGAGATGCGTACTGGTTCAGAACAACCAGCTGCATGGTGTGTGCCCTGCAGCCAAAACCAGCCACGCCACTCTCCATCATAGCTTTTTCGTCCTTCATTTCTCTCATGACACTATTTTTGTCTATTTTCCCTGTTTCATATATTTTCTCTAATGCCTGTGTGTCTAAGTGCAGAGTGGAAGTCCTGGGAGAGTAACAATCCACTATGCTGTGAGGTTGAGCATGCTCACTGGGCTAAAAGCTATATTTGAATGAACAGCTGAGAAAACGTCTTTGACAGAACTGACATGTCACCACTATAGAGCTCCATAACAGTAACAGCTGACTGAGTGTTGATCAGAGTGTGGAGGGTGGCTTCCAGGGCAACATACAGCAGGTTTTACAGTGGTTATTCCTCCACTTTCCGTGGGAAACTAAGTCTGTTGTCTGTGTGCAGTGTTGTTTGTGTGTAGTTTGTGTTGGTGACCACGGGGTGTCACTGTTGCAGCATGTATGGATTTCTCTCTGGAAAATCTGTGGTAACAAACGGTTGAGTCTGATTGGTATATGTGTGTGAGGGTAGTGATGTCACTGTGGTATAGACCATGCTCAGTGCTAGGACGCCTTTATCTATTTTTCATCTTTTTAACTCTCATTCTTTCACCAGTGTTTCCATCTGACTGAGGTTAGAGGTCACAGCAGAGCCTGCAGCTCATTAGCATTACTGAAACACAGAGTGTGTGTGTGTGTGTGTGTGTGTGTGTGTGTGTGTGTGTGTGTGTGTGTGTGTGTGTGTGTGTGTGTGACTGAGTGTGATTGAGTGTGTGTGTGCGTGTGTTCGCACACAGACACACAATAGAGGGATTAAATAGAGTGAAATTCTTGTGGCACAGACGCAACAGAAGAAAACATGACAGAAGAAGAAGAGGAACATTGATGGAAACAGAACATCCTCTCTTTCGTCTGGTTTTCGACCTTAGACCCCTCGGCTCCGACAGCTGCTCTGTGATTGGTTGGTTCTCTCAGAGTGCCGTCACCTGCAGAGTCTGAAGATTTCAGAAAACTGGTTCATCAGACTGTCAGAGTTTTACAGTCTAATCCTTGAGGATCTGTGTCTATAGCTGCAGTTATTTATTTCAGCTTGTCAGATGCAGATTTAATCAACACTCTATGTGAATCAGACCCACAGAGTTTTTCTCTGTTGGTGTCAGTAATAATAATCAGTCTGAGGCACAATTTCATCACACAACACTTGGGTGTAACAGTGGCAGTCCACTGTCCTGCAGCTGGATCAATCCATTAGTCTAAACTGAACATCCACTTACTTAGCTCCTCGTAGCTTCAGTTGTTCACTTTATATCAACAACATGTCGTCAACATGTCCATATCCTGAAATGTTACTGTGTGTGAACTGTGACAGAGACATCTGTTCTAGCTATGCCCCACACACAACGTTCACATACGTTGATGCTGACATTACCTTCTTTTTAGGCTAACCTTAGCTTGTTCAGGCTAACCTTAGCTTGATCAGGCTAACGTAGCGACAGCTCATAATGTGAAGTGGATACTCACAACATTAGCAGGTACAGTCATCACTGTTCAGTCTGTCAGAATATAACACTGACTTTAAATTAATATTTTCACATCATGGGTCTGTTAGTCAATTTAAACTAAGTGTGTGCATGTGTGTGTTTGTGCACACACATGTGCATATTTGTTAGCACACTGTGCAGCAGCCTTTTCTCTGTTTTTGTTGTGGTATCATATTTGGGATTGAGAAGCGTGGAATTTCATTGGTCTTGGTACCAAACGTCCAGACTTCTGGTATCATTACGTCCCTAGTTCCAGTCAATCCTCACAAATGCTGCAATGTTAACTACTGACAGTAATTGTACAGCCTTAGCAACCACCAAGAGAACCCTAGCAACTGCCTTGAAACCACAAAGAAATCCCACAACAACCACCTGAAACATCTTCCCAGTCATCTGTTTCCAACCTAGAAACTGACGAGATGAGCACCATAGCAACCACCCAGTTCCCAGCTGTTTTCATCTTGTGTCATGAAAAAACAAAATCAGCAGACTTTTCTGTTTGTTTACATATCTATCGGATCAGGTTTAATAAAGTGTATTTTTTGTCCCTGTGTGTCAGATGGATGAGGGAATGAATGTGTTGATCACAGGTCCAAACGGCTGTGGGAAGAGTTCTCTGTTCAGGATCCTCAGTGGACTGTGGCCTGTTTATGGAGGAGTCCTGTACCGTCCAGAACCACAGCACATGTTCTACATCCCTCAAAGGTACTGCTACTACTACTACTACTATTACTACTATTGCTACTAGCACTATACTGTCCAGCCGTTATTTCACAGACATCCTCTGCAGCTGTCCTCAGTGGGAACACATTGCTCTTACCATCCTTGACTCCAGCACTCCTCTACCAGTTCTGAGTAACTGCCTGTCACTCTGAGGCCTCCTCCATTCAGTCCTCCCAGTGGACAGTCAATCCCATCAGGACCACTTGCCTGTTTCAGACAACAGGACTGTGTGTTCTGAATGTGGCAATGGCATCTGGAAGCTTGGGCAGCCTTCATTGGTCAACAGTCGGCTGCCCGTCCTGAGCGGTGGCAGGAAGTCACAATCAGCCTCACTGATGGAGCTGGATAATGATGGAGCCGGTAAAGACTTAAAAGAAGATCATTAAATGATGTAGATATATTTTTCACTTAGCTATAGCCTTTTAACATGGGATTCAAGAGTGAGATTCTGATCTAGAATAACTGAGCTAGAAATCTAAGAGCAGGCATAACCAACCGGAAATCACGCACCTCCTCCCATTGTCCAGCAGACTGTCTGTGAGGAGCCTGAATCAGCTGCAGAGCAGTGGGTGTAAGGTCCTTCACACAGACACCTCGACACCAGAGAGTCCTGCCACCGTGCACAGCCACATGTCGGATCATAAAGGAAAGCAACCACTGAGGATGGCCACTGCACCTGATTGCGCATGCCAGACCACCTGGGGGGCTCAAGCACAGTGCTTGAGTCACCAACTGGTTGGGGTTGTAGGAGGCTTATGGGGAGGTTGTAGAGAGGTGGTGTTAGCAGCCCCTGGTGAGTTAGCTGCTCTTGGACACATCATCAGTGATGTCATCTGAGGTCATCATTTGTTTCAAGTCTTTCCACAGAAAGAAATCAGACACTACAGAACCTCAGTACATGTGCTACAGCCCACAGAGGTGGTACTACAATTGTACCATCTGGAACTGTACTGTATAACTGTCACCATCACTGAAGCAGGACTGTAGTAGGACTGTAGTAAGGACGGGGGCCCTCAGGGACCAGGTGATCTACCTGTAGTACTGTTGTGGTGATGTAATACTGTATCCTGTACAGGCCCTACATGTCAGAGGGGACCCTCAGGGACCAGGTGATCTATCCAGATTCGGTGGAGGAGATGATTCAGAGGGGGATCACTGATGCAAATCTGGAAGAGATCCTCCAGACCGTCCACCTGGTGTACATCCTGGACCGTGAGGGAGGTCAGTCTGTAAATGTGTGAGTGTGTGTGTGTGTGTGTGTATGTGTGTCTGTCTGTCTGTCTGTGTCTGTGTGAGAGAGAGATCTGATCTGATCTCATCAGCTGATCACTGCTGCTGCCTGTCAGACTTCATGAACATACCAAACAACACGTTTGACAACATAAACACGTGTAAAGTGACGAGATGCAGACACCATGCTGTGTTTAGAGCCCAGTGGACTTTAAACATCCTGCTGCTGCTGCTTTTGTTCTGTGTCTCTAATGTTAATGTTTCATACTTCACTGTTGATGCCCTGATGTTTTATAGCTGTGTTCATGAAGAACAGAAACAGTCTGGTTCTCTGTACTGATTGGTCTCTGTCTGGTCTCTGTCTGTCAGGCTGGGAGTCTGTCAGTGACTGGAAAGACGTTCTTTCTGGAGGAGAGAAGCAGAGAATGGGGATGGCTCGTATGTTCTACCACCGGTAAATATTCACTGTTTACTGCCTGTTCTCTAACTCACAGGTGAGGCTCAGACAGCAGGTAAAGATGAACACCTGTCAGACTTAACTCTGGGATTTATACTGAGTGTTTTCTGACTGACAGCTGACACAGATGAGTTGAGTTTCCTCAGAACAGACTCACATGAAGGCAGTTCATCAGGGAACCTGGATCACCTGAGTCCAGAGTTGTTGAGACAGGAAACATTGGAGGGGGGTTGCTCCACCTGAGTCTGTGGTCCTGGTCTCTGAGGTACTCGGTGTGCTGACACCAGGACCTGGAGCTGGACCTGGATGCTGTCCGTCTGACTGCTTGTTGTCTTCTGACAGTCTCTCTTTCTCCCTGTGATGTGAATGTCTCTCGCCCAGCCCTCGGTACGCTCTGCTGGATGAGTGTACGAGCGCCGTCAGCATCGATGTGGAGGGAAACATCTTTCAGGCTGCAAAGGATGCTGGGATAGCTCTGCTTTCAATCACACACAGACCCTCTCTGTGGTCAGTAAGCACACACACACAATTGTCTGTTTCAGATGTATATCAGTTATGATATTGACTACAAAAAGAGTCTGATAGATTGATTGATTGATTGATTGATTGATTGATTGATTGATTGATTGATTGATTGATAGATATGAGCTGTTTGTGTGACTGTTTAAAAACAAATCATGTCAAGATGACGTAGTTTGGTTTCCCTCCTGCAGGGGGCAGCAGAGCTCTGAGCTGCTCTCAGCTGCCCCACCCTGATGATCCTCTTCTTCTTCTTCTTCTTCTTCTTCTTCTTCTTCTTCTTCTTCTTCTTCTTCTTCTTTTTCTTCTTCTTCTCCTCCTCCTCCTCTGTCTGACAGGAAGTACCACTCTCACCTGCTTCAGTTTGATGGAGAAGGAGGATGGAGGTTTGAACCACTGGATGCCTCCACTCGTCTCTCTCTGCAGGTATTTAATATGATATGCTTCCAGGATGTTGGTCTTGGTCAGAACAGACTTGCAGAAACCCCCCCGGTCCTAAAGACAGCTGAAGACTGAAGTGGACTGTGATTGGAGGAGTGAGTCATGTGACTCCTCAAAATAATTATAATAATGTTAATAATAATGATTAAAAATACACACACACACTCAAATAACTGAAGCTCCTCAGATGACCCACAGACCCCTCTGACTGCTGCCTCTGCAGATGCTCTGGTTACTATGGTAACCACCAGCTGCACAACAACACGCCTCCGGCATGCATGGTGTGTGTGTGTTTGTGTTTGTGTTTGTGTTTGTGTGTGTGTGTGTGTGTGTGTGTGACAGAGAGAGAGAGGTCAAAGTTTGGAGTGAGGAGATTGAACGCAGCCAATCAGCTGTCTCAGTCCGTGTCATGTGACCTGTTTTTTTCTACAGGCTGCAGTTGATCATTCGTTTACAGATTTAATCAGAACCTCTAGACACAGTTTAACAAGACCGGACTCTGGGTCCTCTGGTCTCACTGGTTTCTCTTGTCTCTCTGGTCTCTCTGGTCTCACTGGTCTCACTGGTCTTCCTATCTCACTGGTCTCTGGTCTCACTGGTTTCTCTTGTCTCTCTGGTCTCTCTTGTCTCACTGGTCTCACTGGTCTTCCTATCTCACTGGTCTCTGGTCTCACTGGTTTCTCTGGTCTCACTGGTTTCTTGTCTCTCTGGTCTCACTGGTCTAACTGGTCTCACCGGTCTTCCTATCTCACTGGTCTCTGGTCTCTGTCAGGAGGAGAAGCAGCGTCTGGAGAACCAGCTGTCTGGGATTCCTAAGATGCAGCAGAGACTGGCAGAGCTGTGTGTCCTGCTCGGGGAGAGAGAGGGGGAGGAGGAGGAGTGAACAGATGAAGAGAAGCCGCTCTCCTGAGTTTAAACTGGGATAGAAGAAATGTGCTGCTTTTACTGGTTACCATGGAAACACACAGCGGGTCGATCATGTGACTGAAACTGATGTTAAACTTAAATTTGATGTGAAACCCTGTTTTATCCTGCTGGGCTGGGCTGGGCTGGGCTGGGCTGGGCTGGACTGGGCTGGACTGGGCTGGACTGGGCTGGGCTGGGTTGGACTGGTCCGGTCTCTTCTGGTCGGGTCTGGTCTACAGGATTTGCTCTCTGCAGTCAGGCCCCAGATAAACATCTATAAATCCTCCCAGAAATCACATTACAACATTATGCTGCAATTCACCCCCCCCCCCCATCATGCCCAGAGGACCTCAAAGGTCATGTGATTTTTAATTGTGCCATTTTTAATCTTTTACTGTTTATACAATCAAATGTTTTTACAGAGAAACTGTTATATATTATAATTATTATACTCAATCAGCTGATCAATCAATCAATAAACTGCTGCTGAGGAGTTTAAATGATAATGTTCAGATGAACTTTATTTAGTAAAAAATTATAATAACCTTTATGTGTGTCAAGCTTTTCAAAATAAAGTCACAAATAATTTAGACAAAACAAAGTTTGAAGATGATGAATAAAATGAGTTCACTGTTTTTAAAGTTCCTGCTTCTTATTCTCATCTGGTCTCTTCACACTTTAAAACTTCACAGTCTGTTTCATTTAAAAAACAGACAAATGTACTGTTGGTTTGTCACACACTGCGTCAGTTTTTCTACGTCAGATAGGTGCAGTTACTTTACTCTTTAAGATTTTATTAAAAAAAACAAATTTATGTGGTTTGATATTAAACCATTGATTTCCAATATTTCTGTCATGTGACCCTTCACGAAAGCAATCAGAATCTACTTCAGGCTTCTCCACATTTCAGTCTAGAACCTGAATCCAGATCAATGAATGTGTTCTTCTTTCCCATAAATCATTTGGCAGTCCCTCAGATTTATCTGGTGGCCCTGTGGAGGGGCCTGACCCCAAGGTTGGGAACGAGTGGACTAAACTATCTAAGTGTTTCTGATGTAGTTAGAGTAGCTACAACAGTAGCATGACTCAGGATCAATGATCTGATCAGAGATCAGCTACAGGAGACAGTTCACTGCACAGGAAGTACTTTTACTGTGATACTGTAACTACAGGAAGTACTTTTACTGTGATACTGTGACTATGGGAAGTACTTTTACTGAGTACTCATGATTATGTAGTAGTAACTACTGAGTACTCATGTAATGTATTAATAATGTAGTAATACCTGAGTACTTATGTAGTACTGATGTAATAATGTAATAACTACTGAGTACTGCTGTAGTAATGTAAGAACTACTGTGTACAAATGTTATAATGTGGTAATAACTACTGAGTACTGAGGTTATAATGCTGTAATAACTACTGAGTACTGATGTTATAATGTATTAATAGCCACTGAGTACTGGTGTAATAATGTAGTCATAAATAATGAGTACTGATGTAATAATGTAATAATAACCACTGAGCATTGATGTAATAACGTAGTAATAACTACTGACTACTGATCTAATAATGCAGTAATGTATTTAGTGTAAGGTATCATGTGTGATCTCATCATCTACAGTTTAAATCCTGGGTGAACTCTGTGTGGCTCAGTGTCCCTTTAACTATAAAGATGAAAACAGGCTCTTGTTGGGTGTGGGAATCAGTACCTAATCAATAATCAATATCCTTGGAAACCTCAGGTGTTAAGAAGGTTTGTCTCATTAAAACATGATCAGCTTGAGTCTGAGCACATTTTTCCCACGTTAACTGAGTCTTGCTCAAAGTGACGAATGACAGCCTGTGAGCCAGGCACAGAGACTGCGGCAGGTTGTCGGTTTTGTTCCTTGCAGAGGAGCCAGGCACTCCTGCTGAGGAGCGTCAGAAAACCCTGTCGGCGCCGCGCGGAGCGGGGCGGGGTCTCTGTCGGACCTGTTGTGCGGCTGTTGGTGCTGAAGGACCAGGTTTGTGTCTCTCCCGGACGTCTGCGGGTTTTCTGGAAGTTTCTCCGTGCGGGTCGAACTCCGGCGGACCGCGGAGCAGCCTGCCGAGCTCAGGTGAGTCTGACACGGATCCAACTGTCCCTCTTTCCACGGCGCCAACTTGTCCCGAGCTGCAGCTGCTGCAGGAAGGAAGGAGCGTGTGTTTGAGTCAGGCGTGTCTGACAGCCACGCGCCAGACTCGGTTCAGAAATCTCACGGTTTTAAAATGTTATCGCTTGTCTGAGAGCGTGAACCGGAGAGAAGTGACATAAGGTGGTGTTTTAGGACCGAGAGGCCTTGATCTTCCATTCGGCGACAACAGATTAAGTCAGTGTCTGTAGTTATTTCTCGGTTCCCCGGGTTGAAGTCACACAGCCGTTAAATACACAGCGGCAGTGGCTGGTTAGCAGCGACTTTAAAAGTAGATGTTTCTGTAACGGTGTCTGGTTGGTGTCACATTGTACAGCAGAATGGAGATTGAATCTGCCCCTCAGGTCAGTTCATCATGTTTCTTTCTTTCTCAACGGAAACCTGGAAATGTTTTTATTGCAGTCTTATTAGTGACTGTCAGTGTGTCGGTGTTCCCAGCCTGTCCTGGCACGGCAAGGTTCAGCCCGCAGCCGCATACTGAATAGCTGACATTCCAACACACACACACACACACTGCTGCTCTAGTGTGTTTATGGCTGAAGTGAATATAGAAGTCACCTTTGCTGATGTTGTTGTTATATAAGGGAAGTCTGAATGACGTGACTCTCTAAACGAAAACAATGAAGACAATAACTGCACACCCCCCACCCCCACCCCCGCACACACACACACACACACACACACACACACACACACACACTAGAGGAAGTTGGTCACCCTGCTTCTTGCAGTGAGATATTTAGTCCTGAGTCTGGGTCAGTACCTTGCCTGAGTGGGCAGACTGTGTCACAGGTGTGTGTCAGCTTCCTGCCCTGTCTTCTAATTGATAGATCGATAACACCTCAACTGTGTGGACCTGTGTCTTTTTTTTTACTTGGTCTCAGATCTGCTGTCAGGAACTTTGATGTGAATGATAAAAACACCAACCTGAGTTACTGAAGGTCTTATAACTAGATTTGTGACACACTGCAAGACCTGCAGTGGGTCCAACAGGGGCCCAGGTTCTCATTTTGGCCCTTGGTCCCCAGGCAGGTTCATCTGGTCTTGCCTGGAAACACAGATTATGGAGTGACTGTGACTGTCGACTCGTTCACCTGCAGGGAAGGTGTCATCAAACACCTGTGTGTAGCCGCAGTGTGTTGTGTCTAACCGTCCTACAGCTGTATATGTTTCATTAATGATACAGTTGTTCTCATCATATGATTTTTTTGTTCTAGCAAACATTAGAAACTGTAACGTGTGGTCAGAGGTTTAGATTTTAAAACTGAGATGTTTTCACTGCTGAAACAATGAATGTGTCGTCAGAATATGAACATGCTGAATATTTTTGCTGAATCAGTTGATGAAAAAACACTTGAGTTCACGCAGGAACCAGAGATTTTCACAGGTCTGACAGCTGACGTGAACATGAAGTGACACTAAATGAAACCAGTAAACACACAGCACTGAAGCTGATTGGTTGGTTAAAGTTCAGGTCCATCTCATTGGCTGTTGTAATTAAACTATATTTTGATAATCACAGAGAAAAGTGAATGAAGTTTCGTGTGAGATGAATAATGTCTGTGAATAGATGAATTGTTGAGTTGTGACTCAGGATGTTTGTCTTCAAGCGAGATAAATTTTTCATATGATCTGCTACAAAGTTACATTCCTGTTACAAACAC
>NW_019524849.1:114656-129656 GCF_002814215.2 Seriola lalandi dorsalis | reverse complement strand
TCTCAGCTGATCTCAGGTCAGTTTCAGGGGCTGAACCTTTAGATCCAGAATTTAAGGTCTCTGAGCTCTGATAAGGTTTTGTCAACACAAACTGAACTTCTTCCTGTGGTTGGATTAGTCTTGAAGACCCAGGAAGCAGCTTGATCCTCATCAGTCTTTATGAGAAATCCAGTCTGGATTCAGTCCGAACTCACAGGTAGAAAACCTGAAAACGTTCACATTTTACAGACTGGACCCAGGGAATTCTGGAGCCTGAGGGACTGTTTACGACCTGGACCACTAGAATAGAGTTTATATGACTTCTGTGAAAGTTTCCTGTGGACGGACGGAGTCATTGACATCAGTTGTAGACCACCAGAATATAAACCAGGAGAGTCGGGGGCCAGAGTCCAGTCTTTCACTGTGTGGTTCTACCTCTGTGTTCTGTCAGGGTGAACCTACACACACACACACACACACACACACACACACACACACAGTGAGTGTGTGAAGGGGGGTGCAGAGTGACTTGAGAACGAGTGGAAACAAACAAGAAACTCACAAAGACCGGGGAGGGGGGAGGGGGGGGTCTATTGTTGATCCCAGATTAGGGCGTGGCCTCCACAGATTATGCACACACACACACACTCACTTGAGTGTGAATGAAGCGTCCTTGATCACACCAACTGCTGAGCACCTCCCCCTCCCTGTGTGTCAGATCACATACACACCGACTGTGTAGCTGGAGGTGATATTAATAATCCATAAAGAAGCTGGTTTCTCTGGATCACTCCCTGTGGAGTCAACACACACACACACACACACACACACACACACACACACATACACACACACACACACACACACACACATAGAGGCGTGTGCGGCTGTCTCACTGTCTGTAAGACAGACAGGATGGTGGAGATGTGTGAGAGAGGTTGTGTGATATTTAAGGAGGTTGTGTGTGGAGTGTTTCACGTTAACTCAGCTGCAACATTAACACCTGTGCAAACGTTTTAGGTCAGACTTTCAGACCTGGACTGGGTTTAGATCCAGGACTGTGACCCAGGTCTCGCCTCACTGAACTGGTACCAGCTGGGAATAAAACTGTTCATGGCTGCATGATGTCACCATGTGAACATGTGCAGTAGTCACGTGATAATGAGCTAAAACTCGTCAGCCTACAGCTGTCACAAAGGAAACTGATTTGAGTCTGATCAGTTCCCAAGATGCATCTCTCACCACCCACACCACCTGAACATGAGTGTCGCCTGCTCTGGCTGTTTGATAAACTGATCAAATGTACATAGAGACCTGAGTCTGCACATCACCTGCTGGAAACACGTCACCTGTAGGCAGGTGTTCAGTATGTGTGTGTTCCTGTAATTGTCTATCTGTACACAACACACAGTTTATTATCGCACAAAAAGAAGACACCGCAGTGTCTGTGCAGCCCTCCTTCATGTCCCTCTGATGGTCGAGGTTTCCATGGTGAAGATTGAGGGTAACCATGGTGATGAGGAGTATGGCTGACGGCATGGACAGAGGGACCTCAGAATAATAGTAATACCAACACATGTGTGTGTTTAAAATTGGCTGTGATGAAAAATTCTCTTTGATGTTTAAGTGAAGTCAGAGTGCTTCAAAAACCAGTCAGGAACCAGTCAGCAAACCAGTCAGCCAGGAACCACTCAGTAAACCAGTCAGTGAGGAACTAGTCAAAAACCAGTCAGTCAGGAACCAGTCAGCAAACCAGTCAGCCAGGAATCAAGTCAGTAAACCAGTCAGCCAGGAACTAGTCAAAAATCAGTCAGCCAGGAACCAGTCAGGAAGAAACCAGTCAGCAAACAGTCAGTCGGGAGCTTGTAAACAGACCACAATAATAATAATGATGATAATATTATTATTAATAATAATAATAATAATAATAATAATAATAATAATGAGGACAGGTCTGTATAAAGAGACGAGGTTGTGTGTCAATCTGATGTTCTGATTGGTCGAAACATAGTGTTGGTTTGTAACAGTTTGTTCTGTTTTTTTCTGGTTCCACTTGAAGTCCTGGTTTGGATCTTGGTCGGGTTCTTTGGTTGCAGGTTTTAACTAAATGCTGGACTAAACCCATTGTTATCTCTGTAAAGTTTTCAGTGACATCTGGACGTAGAGAGCAGCATGCGGGGGCGCTGTCAGTCACCACAGACTGACCTCGGCTGATGGAGCGAGTTGACACTGTGTCTTTATTGAAACCAGCTCTGTGAACAAAGACCACCTGGACAAAAGGATCTGAATTTAAATGAACTTTATTGAAAGCTCGGGGTGAGCAGTGTTAATGAACAGTCAGGCTTCAACAGAGAAGCTTTATTTAAACACGGTCTGTGAACAAAGACACACAAAATGAAGTTCAGTGAAAAGATTCATTCAAAAGATTGAACAAGCTTTATTGACAGCACAGACCTTCAGTGTTTACAGGCTGCTGTCTCACAACTAATGAGTAGGTTTGTTTGGTTTATTCACCAGCTCTGTGAATTATCATCTACAACATGTACAAGTAATGATATTACTGCATTATTATTATTGCTCATGCATCAGTGTATCAGGCTGAAGCGTCAGATTACTGATGATTAATCAGCTCATTATTTGTTAATAGTTTATTCTATCAAACATAAGAGCATGAGCTTCACACTGAGCTACCCTCCAGACCAGCTCACAACATGAAGTACAGTGTGTGTGTGTGTGTGTGTGTGTGTGTGTGTGTGTGTGTGTGTGTGTGTGTGTGTGTGTGTCCTACTGTTTGTAATGAAGGAGGAAGTTCCTCTTGTATGGTAAAATGAGCTGTATTTACTGTGGCTCTGTTTCCATTTCCTTTGCTGGCACAGCCTCTTCCTTCCTTTTTCCTCTACATCTGTCTCTCTCTCTGTATGTCTGTCTGTCTGTCTGTCTCTCTGTCTTTTTATGTCAAATTCAGATTCAAAGAAGCATTGTTAACATGACTGTAGTCAGATACATTCATTATCAAATCACACTACAGACAGCATCAACAGTGAAAAAGTACATTTAGATGTGTGAACAACAAAACATATTAATACTATAGTTCAACAGCATCTACAGTATTTTGAAATCACTGTCTGACTGAACAAATAGGAAAGGGCAGAGCTTTTAATTTGAAATGTTACCTGCAATTCACGTCCATCAAAACACCTCAGCCTCATCTTCGGGTTAATTATTGAGTCAGTGTCCGACTGTTCCTTTAAATGCCAGACTGTTAAATATCTTACTGTTGACTGGCTGACTGTTCCTTTAAATGCCAGACTGTTCCTTTAAATGCCAGACTGTTAAATATCTTACTGTTGACTGGCTGACTGTTCCTTTAAGGACCTCCCTTGTCTCAGTGTGAATGTTCAGATTACAGACTGTGGAATAATGTGGTGTCACTGCCATCACAGTGAAGATTATACTGTCTGACTGAGAGAGTGTGTGTGCGTGTGTGTGTGCGTGTGTGTGTGTGTGTGTGTGTGTGCGCGTGTGTGTGTATAATTGGTATGTTGGTGTGCAGCTGTCTTCAGTCGCTGGCATCTGTTACACCCCCAACTTAGAAACACACACACACACACACACACACATACACACACACACACACACACACACACACACACACACACGTTAACCAGCTCCTTGTTCTCATGGTTCCACTGTAATCACAAAGAAAAAACAAGTATTCCTCTGATCTTCTGATGATCAGTCAATCAGTTCATTGATTGATCAGTTGATCAGCTGATCAGTTGATTGACTGACTAATTGTCTTGATTGTTTTCACTGTCTCACATGTTAAATGAAGCTCTGTAGCACAGAACACAAAAATAACAGCGAAGTGTCACATACAGGATCCAGATAGTCTGAGTCCTGGACTCACCAAGTCCTCATGGACACATTACATTAGAGGCTCATGAAACCCAGTCCTGTGAATGCTGTCCCGGGTTCAGACCAGGATGTGGACAGAAGACCAGCACAGGTCGAACCCACAGTCAGTCTGAACCCTCTCCAGTCTGAACCCTCCCACAGAGTCCAGACTCTGACAGAGACCAGATCACTTAGTACAGTCATGTTCTCCGGAGACCAGATACCAGACTGAGACAAGTGACGGAGACAAACAGGAAGACTGCATCAGAGCTCTGCGACTGTTGCACATATGGCTGAGTGTGTTACTGTGTGTGTGTGTGTGTGTGTGTGTGTGTGTGTGTGTGTGCTCTATATATGCAGATTACAGCTCTATAATGTCTCATTGCAGAGTTACAACCATCAGATTAACTCCACAGATTAGTGAATGAAGGCAGGCAGCCTAATCTACTGTATATGTGTGTGTGTGTGTGTGTGTGTGTGTGTGTGTGTGTGTGTGTGTGTGTGTGTGTGTGTGTGTGTGTTTCGGGGTCAGGTTTAATGGGGATTAAATCCACTGGTGGCCTATTTGGAGTCTGCAGTTTTAATTTTTCTGCACAGAAAGTAAAAATAAAACTCTGAGCCCGGTTTAAAGTCCAGATGATAGAACCAGATGAACCAGTGGAACCAGTAGAGGTCCTCTGACTAACTTTCCCAGGACCACAGCTCCCAGTAAATCCAGTATAAACACCAGTCAATTTTACAGTTTGTTTTCATGAACTGTTTCAGTGTTGGTAGTTGAACTTTCAGACAGTAACATGAAGTGAAGGCAACTCATCTTCAGGTGTTTCAGGTGTTTCAGGTGCCACGAGTCCTCCAACCTAAACAACCATATTTTTCTACCCCCTGATACGACCCATAGGAGCGCCTCCTGAAATAGCACCTCTATGGCAGTTACTAAAATAACAGTCAGGGCTTGGTTAGGTTCAGGAAAAGGTCGTGATATGGGTTAAAATAAATAGTTCCTCAACGGACGATCTTTGTAGTCATGGTTACAATAATAACAATGGGGTAACCTTTGTTGAATGTTCATGGATAAAAGTAACAACATAAACTGCTGGTTCCACATGGGAGTGGAACACCAGTCTCTTGTGTCATTTTCCTGTGTTCTGTTGATCCATCCACCCCAACCTCCTCCAGGCGCTGACTTTGTCGGTCTTTATATTACGTCACCGCACTTTTCCCTTTGCTCCTGTCTTAGATAGTATGGCCACTAGTCACCTAACAACAAAATGTAACTATGGGTCATAATAACCAGCTACACAGACAACCTATGGGCTTGTTTTTTACAGGACGACAGTCTCTTCAGGCGTGTCATGTGTTTCAGGTGTTTCTGCAGATCTGCAGACAACAGACCGACAAACCAGACCTGCAGACCACAGACCTGCAGACCACAGACCTGCAGACCACAGACCTGCAGACCACAGACCTGCAGACCACAGACCTGCAGACCACAGACCACAACCAGATCCAAACTGGATGTAACTCAGACTGTACATAGTGACATGAGCCTCCTGGTTCTGATCAGGTTTATGGAGGATCCAAGTCCTGATGCATCTGTGAGCTGTGAGTTCAAAGAGCCAGAAACTGAACTCGAGTCTCACTTGTAGTAGTTTTTTTTAACATGCAGCAGATGAGAGTCATTAGTTATTAGTTAATCAAATATTTACCAATGACTTTCTGTCAGCTGATGATGTAACACTGTGAAATACTAACACACACACACACACACACACACACACACACACACACTTGAAGTAATTTGTTGGGAGCAATAAGCAGCTGGCTCTCCTGGTTCAGGTTTATCTGTGGTCCATGATTGGACATAGACTGACCCTCGATGAGACTGGATCAAGGGTCCATATGTCCACTAGAGGGCAGCTCAGAGTGACAGATATGGTGACGCGGAGGAGGTGGTAATAACGTCCTGAGGTCATTAAATACATCGTCCTGTGGTCCAGTCTCTGCACTGTGGTCCAGTCCCTCTGTGTCCTGTGGTCCAGTCCCTCTGTGTCCTGTGGTCCAGTCTCTCTGTGTCCTGTGGTCCAGTCTCTGCCCTGTGGTCCAGTCCCTCTGTGTCCTGTGGTCCAGTCCCTCTGTGTCCTGTGGTCCAGTCTCTCTGTGTCCTGTGGTCCAGTCTCTCTGTGTCCTGTGGTCCAGTCTCTCTGTGTCCTGTGTACCAGAGACCTGGTCTGTAGTTTTAGGTCTGTGTTATTCCACAGAGGAGGACTGAGTTTCTCAACATGAGGACATGAACAAAATCAGGTGGCTCAAACGTCCTCATGATGGTGTGAGTTACGTTCTTCATCCTGAAGTTCTTGAAGGTCTTGATGAGAGGTGATTGATCTCAGTCCAGATCCTCACCTGGCTCCTCTTGATTTGAGAAAAATCATTGATCAGACTGATCAATAATTACTTCACCCTCCATGTGTAAAGGGTGTTTTTGTCTGTCAGTCCTGAGGAGGTGAAGTGAGAGGAAGTGAAGTGAGAGGAAGTGAAGTGACGCTCAGACTGACATAACTGATCTTTACTGTGATGAATGAATCAGTGTGTGAGTGAATAGATCCTCTGTGTCTGACTGAGACCCCCTGACCTCACTACAGGACCACTTCCTCTGAGACACACACTGCTGATCTTACTGTTGGTGTGATGATAATCCACTGATCAGTAGTTCAGCTTCTTTTAGATCCTGGTTTTGGGTCTCCTGTCTGGGCCGGTCTCAGACTCAGTCAGAGTAGCTGAGCTGACAGAGCGGGAACACTAATATGGGCCTCACAAAGATACAAGAATAACAAAACACACACACACACACACACACACACACACACACACAGGGAGGTGGTTGTTGATCCCTGGTTTTTGTCTTCAAGGACGACTCCTGGCTCAGCTGGCTGTGTGTGTGTGTGTGTGTGTGTGTGTGTGTGTGTGTGTGCGCGCCTGTATTGTTGGTCGTCCTTCAGACTCTACAAACCATCTGACACAAACAGACTAAAGCTGCTGAAGGAGTGTTTGAGTGTGTGCTAGCGACTTGTTGACAGGGGGCGGAGCCTCACTGTGTGTTGATCAGGTCCGAGGTTTATTGCAGATAAAAGTCCTTCACTCAGATTTTCTGTTAAACAACGTAGTGTTTTCTGTCACATCAGTTTCTTCATGTATGTGTGTAAACAGAGGGACTCAGTGGACAGAAGTCTTTGATCATGGATCGGGTTTCAGACGAGTTTATGGTTTAAGCAGTAGATGAATGTGGATTATCACAGCATTTACAGCGCCACCTGCTGGTCTCATTACATACAGTGGGGACTGTTCAGTCCAGTTCTGTGATGAGGATCAGATGTAGTTTATACTAGAGCAGGTCTGTTCTCTCTGAAGGCTCAGAGAGACTCTGACAGTCACATGATAAAACAACATGTTTATGACGACCACAGTGACAAGGGTGCTGGTTCTGATGGAGCTGGAGCTTGGACCAGGATCTGATCAACACTAATCAACTGTGATCCAGGACCAGGATCTCACAGTCCTGCACTTTTTTTCTGTGTGAGCATTAATAACAGTGAAGAACAGGAAGCAGCTGATTGGTCAGAGCAGCTGTATCGACGAGGACAGCTGAGTGTGATAGATCATCAATCAATATGTGCAGTGATTGATTATCTGTGCTCATTAACTCATTACACGCTGCGGCAGACAAACAGGAAGTGATTCATTGCTTGACCTGAGTTGACCTTGAGGGCAGATGGTTGATGAACAATCCTAAGAGAGACGCCTGAACGCACCATCTGGTTTACAATCAGTAACACTGAAGTGTAGGTGGGACCTCTACCTGGGGGAGTACAGTCATTACGGGGGGGGGGGGGGCAGTGCATCTGATCATGGCCGCTGAAGTACCGTATTCCTATTTCCTACGCCACATCAGATGAACTGTCACTCTGCTGAGTTACACAGCGACTGTATCGTGTGTCAGAGCGGGTATCCTCGGGTATCCCGACATGCAGCTGTCGGCTGTCCTCAACTGAAACATCTGGGACAGATGTGAAACTGTCCTGGAGTCATTTCCAACACCTGTATGTCGGGTGAGGACACAGACACTGGTCCAGTGTACAGTCAGGCCTCAAGTTCAGTCTGCCTCTGTGTGACCTGACGTACGTCTGTATTTGTGTTCCTGCAGGAAACGTCCTCCTGATGAAGAAGGTTCCTCCTCAGTTTCCTCATCGCAGACGCAGCAGGTTGGTGTAACTGTAATCTCTATGTCTGTTGGTGAAACAGCTGAGTCAGGGCGTCCACATGGTTACCATAGCAACCAGTGACCTCACACACAGCCGCCACATGGTGACCGATGATGTCATCAACCCATCAGAGATAAAGTGTGTTGTGTTTTCATGGAGGTGCTGTTGCTGAAGTTGCTGTTCAGTGATTGGTGGAGGATGCAGTGATCTGATTGGCTGTTTCAGAGGAATCTGCAGATTCAGCCTCATTGACCTGTGTGTGTGTGTGTGTGTGTGTGTGTGTGTGTGTGTGTGTGTAAGTGTAACAGAGCAGTCTTTGTTGTGTCTCTCAGTTGACAGAACACACTGACACGGAGTCTTTGTGGTGTTGTTGTTGTTGTTGTCTGAACATGAGGACACGGTGGAAACACAGAGACAGTCTGAGGCATTGTCATGGTAACATATAAAATCAGTTTGTGAAAGTGAAAGTTTTCATTTAAACTCACTGAATTAAATTAATGTTTGCATTTAGAAACTGGGTTGAATTTTCTGTTCTGGTGGTGAATGTAAACATCCAATAATCAATAAAAAAAAAAACTCAAACAGGAAGCTGTGCAGAGATAATTAATGGATCAGACATCTGTCCAATCGAAGAACAGATAGATTATTAATATGAACAGTCAGTGTTCATTATCAGACCTTCTGAGTAAAGTTCACTTGTTATTTTTCTGTCTTCTCTTTCCATCACACACACACACACACACACAGACACACACACACACACGCACACACACACATGCACACACACACATGCACACACACACACACACATGCACACACACACACACACAGACACACACACATACATTTCCTCCCAATTACTGCGTGTCACCTTTCACCTCACCCTCCTCCCCCTCCTCTCCCCCTGCATTCATTACTCCGCCTGGTTGGTTCGTCTCTCTACAAGCTGCTTTTCACGCTCTCTAACCCCCCCCTCCCCTCACCCTCTATCACCCACCCTCCTCCTCCTCCTCCTCCTCCCCCTTTAAAGCCTCTTCACTTGTCCTTCAGCTTTTGTTTCTGCTTGAAAGCCTCGGATACCTGAAAAACAACACACACCGCACCCTGCAACATATAATATAATTTAATATAATATAATATATGGAGGATTTGTTTTTGATATTTTATTTAACACATTTGAGTTTTTCTGTTTATTGGATCAAATTTAATCCATTACTCTTCAATAAAACATTTAAGACAAATATAACAATAGAATATAACAATATGACATGAAAAGTAAATAACATTTAAATTCTGTTTAATCTCAATATTTATCTTCAGATTCAGAATCACAGATTTATCTCAGAGAGGATCCTCCTCAGCCCGGTGGTGTCTGCATGAAGTCAGTCAGTCTGTCTCAAGTCTTATTATTGTTGTCATTATTGTTATTAGGGAGCAGTGAGTCTGATCAGTGTTGAATGTGGCTGTTGTTGGTTTGTGTGAAGAGACTCTGTTGATCATCACAGAGAACTAACCTCTAATGAAGCAGCCAATCACTGTCTGAGTCTGAGTTTGTCAACTGATGTTAAATTTGTGGAAATGTGACTTTTTAAATTATTATTATTGTTGTTGTTGTTGTTTCTGGCTCTCTGACCTCGGTCACCGCTGAGCATCTGAAGCTGGCCTGTAATTGGTCGGATCTGTGACTTTCTCTTTTGACTTAATGCAGAAATAAAATCACATCATAGACACAATATTTATGTCTGCTGCTCCACCAGCTGTCCGGCCACCAACACACACACACACACACACACACACACACACACCCACATTGTCAGACCTCAGGCTGTGTGTGTGTGTGTGTGTTTTCTCTTTGTGTGTTTGATTGATGTATGTGTGTTCAGTGGTGCATGTGACCCTCAGTGTGTGTGTGTGTGTGTGTGTGTGTGTGTGTGTGTGTGTGTGAGATTAATATTGCATGAGGCTCCTGATGAGAGTTGGACAAACACTCCCAGCTGAGCTCTATCACACACACACACACACACACACACACACTCACACACACACGTTTTATGAGCAGTGTGTTGTGTCACAGATAAGATTATGTCGATAAGATACACACACTCACACTCTTCATGCTGTCTTCACATCACATTAAACTCTCTGTGGTCGCCATGACGACCTGAACACTTTATGATTCTCACCTGCTGTGACCGGTCAGCTGTGAACCAATCAGATGACATGTGGACTCACCTGAGCAGAGATGAGAGCCTCGCTACACTAACTGATCAGTATTGATGAGTATTGATCCTGAGTCCATCAGAAGTATTTTATATAATTGAGGAGGACATGACACCAACTGACCAGTATTGATTGGTAGTGATCAGACAGAACAAAGACAGAAGAAGAAGAACCCCAGAACCACAGTGAGAACAGGACGTTCTTCTTCTGCTGTTTGATGACTGTGAAAACTGTTTCCCATCATGCATTGGGCTCACAGTGGGATTAACAACACCCACAGAATCAAAGGAGCCGCTCAGCTGTGGGACTGGTCTTGCGGAGACAAGAACCGTGGTGTGTTGAGACCACGAACCCACAAGACTGAACCCACAACAACTCGTAGTCTTTATGACGTTCTCTGACGGATCTCAGACACAGACCTGAGCAGAGTCAGCATGAGGGTCCATCCATGGACCAAAACCAGAACTAGGAGCAAAAAGAGGCTTAAGGTGAGGTCATCACAGTCAGAGCCCACATGGGACCATGAGGGTTGACCGTGTTAGGTGTGATGAGGTTAGTGACTGATGATGGTCTGTAGTTAGTTCTGCTCAGCAGCTGGTTCGTAGTCAATCTAATGGTTCATTGATACAGTCGGTCTGGTCTAACTCATCAGTATCAGTCACAGTTCATTAATGAAGTTGTTCCTGACGGGTTCCTCACTTGCTCCTCAGTTGTGTAGTGTTACTGGGTCAGAACCAGTCCATGTACTATGTTAACCCTGTCATGTGGGTCTGGTTTTAACTCAGTGGTTTTGTTGATCCTGTGTCACTGTCACTGACTGGAAACTGGAGACCAGTTCAACAGAGAACTGGTCTCCAGTCTTTCAGTCAGAGGGGGCGTGTCCTTCACAGGGGGAACCACCAACCATTGATTTACTGCCTCGCTCTATCACTCTCTCTCTCTCTCTCTCTCTCTCTCTCTCTCTCTCTCTCTCTCTCTCTCTCTCTCTCTCTCTCTCTCTAACTTCACGCCTCAAACCCCTGATTAATTATTAATGAGTCTGCCCCTCCCACCACAGTGTGTGCAGATAAGCCCCACCCCCTTTATTCCCAGTGAGACTCTCTCTCTGTGTATGAAAGTCTCTCGCCCCCTCTCGCTCTCTTTCTCTGTGTGTGTCTGAATGTCTCTCGCCCTCTCTCTCTCAGAACAATGTGTCGTTCACAATAATGGGATTACAGCCATCTAGCCGGCTGCTCGCTCACTTGCCCCTCTCTCTCTCTCTCTCTCTCTCTCTCTCTCTCTCTCTCTCTCCCTCTCTCTCTCTCTCCCTCTCCCTCCATCTGTCTGTTGGTAGTCGTTCGACCCCTCTCTCTCTCACCCAGTGTGCAGGTTCTTTCAGTTTTTGTCGTCTGTTTTTTGGAGGAATGAAAGAAAGACGGACTGTTTCCTGAAGGAAGTAAGTGTCTCTCTACCTCTCTCTAATGTGCTGTTTATGTCTCTCTCACTCTCTCTCTCTCTGTGATGAGGCTTTGATTGACAGCTGACTCTTGTTAATTGCGCTGTGATTTAATTAGCGGAGCAGGAATCAGATCAATGGTAGAGAGACATAGACGCTCCCTTTCTCTCTCTCTCTCTCTCTCTCTCTCTCTCTCTCTCTCTCTCTCTCTCTCTGTGAATAAGTTCCCTCACAGAGAAAAGACACGATGCAGCTTCCTGCACTGACATGTTTCACTGTGTCACCAATTCACTGATTCACTGATTCACTGTTTGTTTCACTGTGACATTGATTCACCATGTCACGGATTCACTGTTTTTTTTCACTGTTTACCTGTTTCACTGTTTGTATCACCGTTTCATATCCAGCACCAGATGTTTGTTCCTGGGCTGTAACATCCTCAGTGAAGTAGTGAAGTGTTCACGATCAGATGTGATGTGGTTTCTATGAATAAAGACATGTACAGTGAACTGGATCAGTGGAACAGAAGGCATGAACATATGTATGGAAGAGAAGTGTGATATTAAATGTACCTCTGTCTGACTGTACAACACGTAGTATTGTCTCTGATCCAACACACTGGGGTGATTCATGATATTCAGAACAGTGCACAGTCGTGTTGTTACACTGACGTCCTGCTTCTTATCATTTTACTTCAGGACAAACACAGAAAAATGTAGTTGAAGTATGAAAAATTCAAAGTTCTCACTGAGCATTTGAAAGTGGTTTATTATTATAACACATCAGCAGCATTATAATGTTCTCGTTGGGCGAGGTGGAGCTTTAACTGTATTATGTGGACTGAGGGATAGTTTAAACTGTTATAGTACACTTTAATTTCTGTTTTATATTTAAAATATAAACTCTACAAACACAACTATTGTAAATTGTCTTAATTTACACCTTTTTCATTTTTTATTTATTTTTTATCATTTTGTGTTATTGGATGAAGCAGATAGGAAACAGAGGGTGGTCTTAAAAATGAAACCCCCAGGACATTTCAAGGCCAAAGATAAATTGATTCATTGAGATGATAGATTGACATCTGAAAATATGCATGCATCATTTTCAGTGACGTTTTGAGAGACTGGTGAACGCACAGGTTGTGTAGTGTCTCTGGGACAGATGGATCAGATGAGTCCAGGTTCTGAAGCAGCTGTTGTTAGTAAACTGTCTGCTCAGCAGTTTAAACCCTTTCAGGAAACAGACACAGAGTGAAGGTATGTGCAGCAACAGAAATATGTTATGTGTTGTGATACCTGTTTGACTTCCTGTTTTAAGACTGACACATTTCACAGCTGCAGCAGCTCGCAGCCTCTGTGTGAAGTGTCTGATGATCTCAGAGGTGAAACCTCAGCTCTTTGTTCGCTGCGTCTTCTTCTGGAAACTTCCTCACATGAACCAATAGATCTCCATCATGTTCTCCATCATCATCTGAGCTTTGACTAAATCTTTAATGACCTCTTCTTCCTCTGGTGGTTTAATGGCAGCGACTGGAGAATCAGCTCTTTACCTCCATCAGAGTACAACTGAGAATGAGAAGATCTGAATTTCAGAAACAGCAACTAAAGATTGAAGAGTTCAAACTAAACTAATTTAAAGTGCATTTTATGAGTTTAATTTAAATTGTGTATAGAGCAGATTTTTCAAGGTTTTGTTTTAATGTTGGAAAAACTTTACAGATATAAAACAACATGATGCCGCTGAGACTTGAGGATTTGCCGAGTTACAGTGGTTCTATGAACAGGTAGAGCAGTCAGGAAGTTGCACACAGGTGCAGTGAAGGTAACCACGTGCAGGTGCTCTGTAGATGTAAGTGTTGTAGTGCAGATGGTCTCATGGCTCCTGATAGTCTGTGTCTGCGAGTGTTCAGCTCCGGTTGGCTCTGTGGTGGAGGCTCTTTGTTGGTTCTGTTTGTCTGTGATATGCTGGACCTGAGGCTTCCACCAGGGGGCAGCGGGTCAAACAGATGATGGTCTTTCAGTGGCAGTGGGAGTGGAGGAGGGGTGGGGCCTAGTCTAACAGTCTGGGGCCGGTCTGTCAGTGGCAGGTGGGTCGGTAAAATCCTGAGTTAGTATGGCAGTGACGTTTCAGCCCAGGGTGACGGTGTTCAAGACAGACGTGTACAGTAGCTCCCCTGGTGGTCAAGGTTGGTCAGTGCAGCGTGAAGGCCTCCTCTCTAGACCTGTTGGCTCCACGGCCCGACAGGGACCGGTTGATCTCTAGGTTGATGAAACTTTTTCTGAAGCCTCCTTTCCTGTATTCTCTCAATATCCTGTCCAGTCCGGACAAAGATATTTAAACAGATCAGATCACGTCCTCAGAGCTCGATGTGTTTTCATCAGACTCACGAAGAGATGAACTGTTAATGATAATATATTATATGATAATGAAGTGGGTCATTCTGATATATATATATTTTTACTTATTAAAATGTTTAAATGCAGTATTTCTACACTGTGGTGTTACTATAGTTACTGAGCTGAAAGGTGTGGTTAAGGGTGAGGCAGCTGGATTGGATGGAGAGGTGGAGAAGGTGGAGAGGATGAGGCAGGTGGAGAGGATGAGGCAGGTGGAGAGGGAGGAGAAGATGAAGATGATGGAGAAGGTGGAGATGGCGGAGAGGTGGAGAAGGTGGAGAGGATGGAGAAGATGGAGAGGATGGAGAGGTGGAGAAGGTGGAGAGGATGAGGCAAGTGGAGAGGGTGAGGCAGGTGGAGAAGATGAAGAGGATGGAGAAGGTGGAGATGGCGGAGAGGTGGAGAAGGTGGAGAGGATGGAGAGGATGGAGAAGATGAAGAGGATGGAGAGGTGGAGAAGATGAGGCAGCTGGAGAAGGTGAGAGGGTGGAGAAGATGAAGAGGATGGAGAGGTGGAGAAGGTGGAGAGGATGAGGCAGGTGGAGAGGGTGGAGAAGATGAAGAGGATGGAGAAGATGCGGAGAGAGGATGGAGAGGTGGAGAGGTGGAGAAGATGAAGAGGATGGAAAAGGTGAGGCAAGTGGAGAGGGTGGAGCAGTTGACGCATGTTAAATCTCTCATTCAGTTTCTTTGTGTTTTCATCTGCAGTGAATGAAACAGATTGTTGTAGTTAAATAAAGAGATCTCCTCCCTCTTTCTCTCTGCCTCTCCTCTCTGACTCAGCCCCCCCCCCCCGCCTTTTTATTATTATGGT
>NW_019524849.1:113104-114625 GCF_002814215.2 Seriola lalandi dorsalis | reverse complement strand
ACCCCACCCCTCCGTACACCCTCCTCTTCAAAGCCTTGTTTTAATCTTGTAAAATTCTGCTCTCATAAACACATTATGGAGCTGGTTCACGCCTGTTAACTACAGAGAGCAGAGACAGGGAGGGGCAGCACACACTGAGCTGTAAAACACACTCAGGATTGGTTTTAATAAAACTGCACCTCCTCCTCTTTCTCCTCCTGATTCTCCTTCACACTCCATCTCCACCCTGATGCTCTTCCTCTCTGAGTCTGGTCCTCAGTAATCTGGTGTTTCCTCTGTCACCGCCATCCTCACGCCGGATTATCTCCAGTCACTGACGCCGTTCAGAGGTCGACTTCCTGTTTGATTCTTGTTTTAATGTTACAGTGTCTTTGTCCAGCTGTTGTCTTTGACTCGTCTCTGTGTTGTTGTCATGACAACTAAACATGTGATTTAATGGAGGGTCTCAGTGCAGCAGCTCAGGAGTTATGCCAGCAGCTGCAGTTCTGGGCCCTGAATAGATGATATGTTATTGGATCCTGTAGCTCCAGGTGAGTCTCTCAGGGTGGACTGGTCTCAGGTCAGGGCTCAGACAGGGCTTCAATCTGTGGATTTGAAAATGAAATGCAGAAACAAGCAGCCTGGGGGTCAGACTTTGACCTGAATGAGAATCTGCTCTGGTGTGATGCTGGTTTGTTGGCTGGCTGATATGAAGCAGGATTACAGGGTCTCCCTCAGGTAACCGGTCAGTGCTCTGCCTCCACTGTAAAACACTGCAGGTCGCTGTGTGCTATGTTAAATGTTAATAATCAGAGCTGAGTTGTGGTCATATTGGATTTACAGAGTTTGTGCGTCAGTGCGATGAAGAGCTTTGATCTGACAGTTATGTAATATGTTTTCTAAGCCACAGACATGTCTGCCTGTTTATTTATCTGCTCCTGCTGGTCAGAAGAAAGTGTAACCTCAGGTGAAATAGAACCCAACAGCAGAACCTGGTACTGGAGAGATGGGATCCCATTGATACAAGACAGATACAGCTGGGCTCATCTCTGTCTTTGATACTGAGAATTGTGTTTGATAGTGAAGTTTGTTTAATACAGTGAAGTTTGTTTAATACAGAGATTTGTGTTTGATTTAGTGAGGTGTGTTTGATTTAGTGAGGTGTGTTTGATACAGTGAGGTGTGTTTGATTTAGTGAGGTGTGTTTGATACAGTGAGGTGTGTTTGATACAGAGATTTGTGTTTGATTTAGTGAGGTGTGTTTGATTTAGTGAGGTGTGTTTGATACAGTGAGGTGTGTTTGATTTAGTGAAATGTGGTTGATACAGTGAGATGAGGTGTGTTTGATACAGTGAGGTGTTTTAACAGCCTCTCAGTGTGGATGTGATGAACCTGTGAGCGGGGGTGGAGGAGGTAAACCCCCGTCATCTCCTGCTGATCAAAACCACTTACACACTCTACTAATTGGAGAGGAGGCTGCAGAGATAATATATTCATGCACACATTAACACACACACACACACACACACACACACACACTCT
>NW_019524849.1:108156-113072 GCF_002814215.2 Seriola lalandi dorsalis | reverse complement strand
TGCTGGTCAGAAGAAAGTGTAACCTCAGGTGAAATAGAACCCAACAGCAGAACCTGGTACTGGAGAGATGGGATCCCATTGATACAAGACAGATACAGCTGGGCTCATCTCTGTCTTTGATACTGAGAATTGTGTTTGATAGTGAAGTTTGTTTAATACAGTGAAGTTTGTTTAATACAGAGATTTGTGTTTGATTTAGTGAGGTGTGTTTGATACAGTGAGGTGTGTTTGATAGTGAAGTTTGTTTAATACAGAGATTTGTGTTTGTTACAGTGATTTGATACAGTGAAGTTTGTTTAATACAGTGAGGTGTGTTTGATACAGTGAGGTGTGTTTGATTTAGTGAGGTGTGTTTGATAGTGAAGTTTGTTTAATACAGTGAAGTTTGTTTAATACAGAGATTTGTGTTTGATACAGTGAGGTGTGTTTGATACAGTCAAGTGTGGTTGATACAGTGAGATGAGGTGTGTTTAATACAGAGATTTGTGTTTGATACAGTGAGGTGTGTTTGATACAGTGAAGTTTGTTTAATACAGAGATTTGTGTTTGATACAGTGAGGTGTGTTTGATACAGTCAAGTGTGGTTGATACAGTGAAATGTGGTTGATACAGTGAGATGAGGTGTGTTTGATACAGTGAGGTGTTTTAACAGCCTCTCAGTGTGGATGTGATGAACCTGTGAGCGGGGGTGGAGGAGGTAAACCCCCGTCATCTCCTGCTGATCAAAACCACTTACACACTCTACTAATTGGAGAGGAGGCTGCAGAGATAATATATTCATGCACACATTAACACACACACACACACACACACACACACACACACTCACACACACTCACACTCACACAGACAGATGTGTGTGTTTGAGGGGAAATGTGTGAACAAGCAGAGAGAGGTGATGGGCGTTAATGATATTGATGCTAATTCCATCACTCTCTGTATGTGTGTGTGAGTGTGTGTGTGTTATAATGTTTGAGTATCAAAGTCTCATAGTTATTAATATTTCATGTTTGCAGTGATCAGTATTCAGTCTGTGGAGGTTTGGCTCAGATCAGTTTGCTACTGCAGAGCTCTGCAGTAAAACACAGTAGAACCACTTACAGTAGAGTACAGTAGAAAAACATCAGACTAAAGGAGAGGCAGTTACTGTATAATAGAGGCCATGATTCTTCACTGTTCAGTGATTTAACCGCAGACTGCACCTCTGAGAGCAGAATCAGCTTTACCTCAGAACTGTAATAATAAAATAAAACACATCAAATGTAGGCAAACAGGAAAAATAAAACTGACAGCTGAGAAGGTGAAAGACAGCTTGTCTTTACTGAGTAGACACAACATTATATCTGTGGATTTGCAGTAGAAACAGTCTCAGCTTTAATTACTGGACCAGAATAATTCACCAGTGTAGATTTTACTGTGAGAAGATTTTACAGCGAAAAGACGACACCTGTCAGTCCTGAGGAGACATCTCCCGCTGCTCTGACACCACAGTGTCCGTCATCTGTAACTGGTCAGCTGCCTGTCATGAAGGTGGAGTAGTTGTAGTTATTAGTAGTGATGACCTGAACACCACTGTCACTGTCGGTGTCTCCGCAGCATAATGAACAGCTCTGACAGGTCCAGGTCTGGGATCTGTTGTGACCTGTACATTACACTGAGAACAGGGGGATCCACTGAACGCTGGACTGTCCCTTCAGGTCCAGATCGGTGTTGATGGTCCCGGCTGTGGGACATGTAAACTGCAGCTGCCTCAGACTGAATCTGATGCCTCTAATTCCTCTGATATTTTTAGACTGGAGCAGTTGTTTCCTGCTGCAGGGAGAGCTGAGTCTGTTAATCTGTTCTCAGATCTGTTGTTATTCTCTTATTATTCTGATCTTCTGTCCTGGATTAAACTGAGGAGAATCTCTAATTCTTCTTATTCTCATCTGATCCTCCTGTCAAACACTGGACTTTGTGTGTTTACATCAGTACAAACAGGATTTAATCCAGATTAGAGACAGAGAGGCAGGAATAGCAGATCTGCAGCCTCGTCATCAATAAAATAAACTGGCATGAACTGATGATTATGTGACAGCCCCTTATTGTTCTGTCTGAGGAGAAAAGAGGAATTAGCTCCATTCAGCTCGGACTGGATCAGAACACAATGGCCCAGAATCAGAGAGTCTTTCTGCTGCAGAAACAGACTAAAGTCCTGACAGAGCAGGATCAGACTGTTCACACTCACCAACACATAACACAAGTCTCAGGGACCTGGTTCACCCCAGAACCTGAACTCTTCAGAACTGTGTGAGTCTTTGAGGCTCCAGGAAGTTTCAGGTAACGTCAGGCAGAAAGCAGGATAGGTTGTCTGATGTTTACTGTCTGGATCATGTTCATGTTATTTCTAGCACACACACCAGTCTGAATGTGTTTTCATGTAGAAAACAACTGACCCTCTGACACAGCTGATCACCAGCTCAAGAAACTGTGGACCAGCAGAAAACAAGAAGCAGCTGGTTTCTGTTGGTGCCAACCACAGGTCGAGAATCTGTCAGTGTCTCCTGATGGCTCTGAAGCACTGAACCAAAATGTATGATCCAGTTAAACAGGGACAGAAGGCGTGGCCTCACCTGGTCTAACCTGGCCTCACCTGGCCTCACTTAGACTGAATGACCCTGGTCAAAGAGGATGAGGAGCAGTTAACGCTGTCCTGTCCTCTGCAGGTGTGGTTCAGTCTGACAGCGTCAGAGCTGCTTGTTGGTCTGAACAGTTTCAAGAGGCCCAGACGCTAAGTGATCTAAAAAAGGCGGCAGGGTTTTGACTCTTCAGTGAAGATGATGATGACGAAGATCTTCAGACTGTGGTGTAGGTGTCGGATCAAAGATGGAGGACGGAGACATGACACTGAGGGAAACGCTAAACTTTAAAATCTGTGTCGGGGTGTGACGAGGTCTTTGTGTGTAAACAGCTCATTGTGTCCCTGCGGCAGCACGCTGCGTCACCACGGCAACAAATTGACTTCCTGTGGGGACAGCGATGATGATGAAGGTGTGTGTACAGTCAGCTCTGTGACTCACAGAGAGACACACAGAAGAAAAAACGCCTTTTTGGGAAATTACATTTTTATTTTCTGACAACCACTGACAACATCAATCCCACTGGGACTAAAAGTGTGTGTGTGTGTGTGTGTGTGTGTGTGTGTGTGTGTGTGTGTGTGTGTGTGTGTGTGTGTGTGTGTCACGGCTGTCACACACACT
The DNA here is from genome assembly GCF_002814215.2 of Seriola lalandi dorsalis. NCBI lineage: Eukaryota > Metazoa > Chordata > Actinopteri > Carangiformes > Carangidae > Seriola > Seriola lalandi. The sequence continues at coordinate 109,833 of NW_019524849.1, read as the reverse complement.
CGATGATATCAAAACATCCTCGTTTCTCTGAGCACCGAAAAATATTCATGAGCTCACCAGGGGAGTGTGTGTTCCTGTGTGTGTGTGTGAGAGAGAGAGAGAGAGAGAGAATAATAATAAATCTGAACAGGCATCCTGAAGGTGAAAAAAAGACAAAGAAGGAAACTAAGAAAAAGACAAATAGAGAAACAAAGAAAGAAGCAGAGAAAATAGAGGTACTGATGAAGTACTGTTGTAGTACTGATGAAGTACTGATGTAGTACTGATGTAGTACTGATGTAGTACTGATGTAGTACTGATGTAGTACTGACAGTATGTAACTCACAGAGCTTCTGTTCCTGTGGACTCAAACCAGGCAAGAGGGACCTGTCAATCTCTATCTCTGCTCATCTCGGTCCATCTATCTCTGTCTATTATCATCTCTGTCTTTCTCTGTCTATCTCTACTCCAAGTACTTAGCACTTACACCAAGGTCTCCTGCTGCACTGATGCTTTAGTGGTGCCCCTCACTTGTCTCTTTGGATAAAAGTGTCTGACATATGACTAAATGTATAAGTGAAATATCTACCACTGAGGTTACAGTCTTGGTCACAACAACCAGCAGGTTGACTTTGTCATCATCTGCTGAAGAGCCTCCCTCGGGGTGAACAGGTGACAAGTGAACAAAGACATGAACCATCGCAGTGAATCCTGTCTGTTCAGGTTATAGATCACAATGACGCTTTGTGAAGCTTATTCATTTTCACAGAGATACAGCCTGTGGTCAAAACACATCAGGTCAGTTCACAGTGTTTGACCTGTTGTCGGCGGTGATGTCAGCTCCAGCTGGTCAAAGCCTCTCCTAGTCTGGTGTGGTCTCTGGGGAAGTAGACTGTCTGGAGACACATTTTCAGTTCAAAGTCTAGATCCAGATCAGTGAGGCTGATTTAGACTCTGATGTAACCGCCCCCTCCCTGTTTACTCTAAAGTCCTATGTATCAGTTCTCCAGTGTGACTTTACACCTGTTAGTGATGACACAACATGATGATGAGTAATTAGTGTCTGAAGGCGGGGCTGGTGACAGTGGGCGGGGCTATGTCATGTTTAATCACAGATGTCCACGTCATATTATTCTTCTTAGATTTTTTTGTAAATGAAGTGATGTTGAATGTCATTCGTTTGCTGCAGCCTCAGCACAAAACCACACCCAGTCCACAACCAGGCTCAGTCCTAGTCCTGGATTGAAGTGGACTGGCTGTGCTGAGGTCAGTCTGCAGATGCCTGGCTCGGAGGCTCCTCAGCAGAGAGAAAGTAGGACAAACTGAACACACACATGCACTGAGGGAGAGTCCCCAAGAGCAAGGGAGAGGAAACAAAGAGAGGAAATGTAACTACACACATACGCGCACACACAGACACACACACAACACACACACACACACACACACACACACAGCTGTGTTGGATTGTGCCATCTCTTTGAAGAGTGAGTGTGAGAGTCAGCAGCAAACCACAGAGATAATATGGGGGTGGAGGTGGTGTGTGTGTGTGTGTGTGTGTGTGTGTGTGTGTGTGTGTGTGTGTGTGCGTGCCTGAGGTAAGGCAGCCTGTAATCATCACCTCGACGTGTTGAAAGCAGCCTGTCCTTCATTTACATACAGAGAGAGGAGGAAGGAGTGGAGATTGGGGGGGGGGGG